>NC_134038.1:48211501-48511501 GCF_965140245.1 Athene noctua
CTTGCAGTAATGCAAACCACCGGTTTCCAACCAGAGAGCAAAGCCCAGCTGATGTGGGTATTAGAAAGCAGTGAGCCAAAAAGTATCCTAGTAGAAAAACCCCAAGAGTTCATAATCCTACACTTTTTCTTAATGTATTGACTTTTAGCAACAGATCAATAGCTTTTTAATTAGAGTCCTAAAATATTTTAGCTGCAAGTAAGACTAAATCAAATTCAAGTACTGAACAGATGTGTATGCTTTTTGGTAGGCATATGCAAGTAGAAGTCAAACTGCATTTTAACCCTCGCTATGTCAGATGAGTGTTCAAATTTGAAAGGGCTAAATTTTAAATGTCAGGTACCTGTCTTTGATTTGCTTGGCTTATTAATTCCAGGTAAAAAAGGTAAAATATAGCTCTGTCAAAAAAGAGGAGATTGCAGTCTTGATAATATTAACATTAAATATTTTGAATGCCCCCAGGATATTAACATCCCTGAGAAAATAGTGTTCTTCGACTGTGGATGGATACCTATTCCGTTATCTGTGCTTACCTGCTTGGAATGTTTTTTCTTGCAAGCAGCCTGGTGGAATTTGCATTAACATCACATGAGCATAGACCAAAGTACAACTGGCCTGTTGAAAGCCCCAGAAACGTGCAATGATTTCAGAATCAGATCCTGTGTGCAAAAGCACAGCTAAAACCTCTAATTGCACACCTTGCCATTGATATCCTTCCAGTCACCTTGTTCTGGCTTGACACTTATTTTTATGCATAATGTGTTAGCATTTGACATTTTCTTTATCCTTAGCTACTCATCACTTTAATTTTCCAAGCTTTTTATAGTGATTTAGACGTTCCTAACCTTTGTGTTGTGTGGATTACATGACTGTGGCGTTGAGCCACCTGCTGTGATGCCCAAGCTGGACTGAAGTGTCTGCTCTGGTGAAATCAGCAGAGACATGAGCAAACTGGGCAGCTGGAGTGTGGTGGCTTGGCCTCACCACCACTGTGTAGTGTAGGTAGCCAGGCTATGGTAGCAGTGATGCCCAGGGATCTAACTTAATTTGCTTTGCTCTTGAGTTTAGCTGCTCTAGAGTTAGAGGGTCAGGACTGTCCTCAGTGCTGCAGAAGGCAGTCCGAACGAGGCACACCAATATGAATGTGTCGGTCCCTGGCGATAAAGGGGTGGTGGCACCTTTGAAATGGGGCAGGAACAGAGGAGTCCTTCTGGCCTTAGCAGAGAACCACGCGGTCTCTTTAGAAGGATAGGATATAAAACCTGGTGATATAAATCTGTGAAAGGTTACAAATGCTGCGCTGCTTACTGTAATTCGAGGTGGAGGAGTTACTTTAACGTTCCCACTGTGATTAGGAAGTAGCTGAAAGCTCTGGGGAATATCCCCATGATACAAACTTTTTACCAACTGATGTGAATAGGAGAAGACAGCACTCAGCATTTGATAGGGCTTGTAAGTGGAGCAGCGCCAGGGCATGTGCACTCTCTCACGGGAGTCCCTGGCAGCTGAACTGTTGATGTGGGCTCTTGCCTGGTTTGATGCAACCCAACCAGCCTGTGCAATGGGTGATCCCAGACAGCTCCCAAGGATGTTAGCAACAGATGAAACCAGTCTGGTTTGGGAGGGTAGTGGAGTTCAACCATGTTGATGCAAGTTGTGTTGGCTGTCCTTGAGGCCTGAGAGCAGGCTCTGGGCAATTTTGTCTACTAACAGAGATGTAGCCATTGACTTCAGACAACACACATCATGCCAGAGTGGCCCTAAAATCTCTTGCTTTTTGGAGGCAGCCTACTAAAATAGGTCAGTCCTAACCTTGGCTTTCTTTCCTCAGTTTAAATAAATGTAAGACCTCTGGTGCTTATTTACTTATTGGTATCTGAAGTTGTGTGTTATCCTCAGTGGTTTTGTTTGTCTGGGGATTTTGGTGGCAAAAAAACCTGGCATGTCATTCTTCATGGAGCTGTCTCTTTGTCCTGCACCAGGAAACACATCCTTTCTATGCAATGGCCTCATGGCAGTGCTAGGACTGATGATGTCTTTAGCGGTGAAAACTGGATTCTGGCATGTGGTCTTTTCTGAAAGTGGACGCAGAATTGGCCATGGGAGGGACAGGGAGGAAACTTGAGAGTAAATGCTGGTTTCCTTTAAACAGTCATTGTGCCTAGGATTAAGATTCTTTGTATTACTGCCTGGCTGGCTAACCAAAGCTGTATTGAAATCAACTCGGAGTGCATATTTGCATTCTTATTCTTGCCATATTGTAAAAATTGCCTACAGCTAGAAACTTAGAAAACATTTGGTCCGTCCAAAATTAGAACGAAAATGTATTTTGAAGTGTTCTTTACAGCTAGAAGCAAGGGTTTGAAGTAAGTGTATTACACATTTTTTTCCAATACAACAGTTTTACTTGCCACTTTAATGGACTTTATTCCACAACAGCTTCAAGAGAAACAGCGTAAATAGCAATGCTGTCTCAAAACCTACCATGTTTCAAATCTGTCTATAAATACTTGAAGTGTTTTCTTCTATGTTTTCTTCTTGAATCAACTCCGTGATTGTCTCCCCACTAAATAAAGTGTGCTGGCACCAGCTACTTGCATGCTGCACAGTGGGGTGCCTGCCTGCAAACAGGTCAGCAAAGTCCTGCCTGCAGGCCAAGGAGAGGGGGTACACCATGCCACTTAAACGCCGAACACCAGCCCTATGTGAAAGCTCTCCTGGCTCTTCTTTTTGATGCTCTGAAGTTGCAGCATTCCCATGTACAGGCTAGAAGGTACGAATGAAATCTTAATCAAAGTTGAGGGATCATCCTTTTTATTTGCAGTATTAGGCATGGCAGGGCGGTAGGGAAATGCAGGCCCCTTGTTGAGATCTAGCAATAAATGACCCTTTGTTATGTCTTAAACTCCTGGTAGTCCAGGAGTTGTTCATACTTTACCATTTCTGTGCGTAATAACCAAATTTTCAGCGTGAAAATATGCAGAGTGATTCTCTTGACGACAATCTTCTGAATTATATTAAGAATATCTGTTAGTTCTTAGCTCTTTAGATTCACTTTGGGTAGGTCAAAAAGTAACACTTGGGAAAAAAAAAAAGAGAAAGCCCCAAAACTTTGGCTTAGTACATTTCCGTTATAAAACAAAGCATGGTTTTTGTGGAATTCTGTGCTGTTTTGGGCTTTTGTGTAAAAGGCTGAAGGTGGATTATTATTTAAACCAGGTGCAAATAAATATCCCTGTAATGTATATGAACAAATTTAAACTGTGTAAGTATATAAACTGTATATTAAAGACACTATTTTCATGATATTTCAAATGTGTACAGAATTTGTTGTACTAAATCAGTGGGGTTGCGTGTATTATATAAAATTGTTGGTTCTCATTTTGTAATTTCACTGACTTATCCTCTTGCTCATCTCAGTATAATTCAGAAATAAGCACTTCTGAAATAGTGAATTCACAAAGTAAGATTGGGATAATTGAGAGGAGCAATCAGGCTTTTGCATTTAACCTCTCAAGACACATTACTTTTCTGTGTCTTGTAATTTCACTTGATCCTCTTCAGCAAGTGTATCAAGCTGTGTGTTCCCCAAAGAATTTGTTGCCAGACAGCTTTCCTGTCTCCAGCAGACATTCACCTAAAACATTATTTCCCAAACCCTCGGCCTTTTATCTTTGCTTTAGAGAAATGTATTCTATTATAATTTGGATATGCTTTTAAGCGCAAGACCATGCATGAGTATTTCTACTCTGCAAAAATTCTCTGAAGCATTTATTGAGTAGGGAGAAAATTAGAGACAAAACAACGCTGTGCTCTAGGTTGCCTGTTTGCCTTTCCTCTGATATTGGCAATAGGGGGAAATATCAGCTCTGTAACCATTCATGTCATGCAGGTAAGTTGCTGTTGTGCCAAATTCCTCTTGGGCTGAAGTTTTGTTTGCCAATACTAGGCCAAAAGAAAGTTTACTCCCAACGAAACGTAGTTGTGGAATGTTTTATGAAGGGGCTCATTAATATATGTTTATGAGAAATAAAGCAGGGCAGAATTTGCCGAAGTGGCTGCCATTGGATCTGAAGATGGGGTTTACTTGCCTCCAACCCTCACATCAGAGAGGGAAGAAGCACGTCTGGAGGCAGGATGTGCATCGTGGCGTCAGGGAACAGGGAGAAGCAGAATTACATTCACAAGTTAAGAACAATCTCATTCACCATGAGGAGGGCTGTCTAGGGCATATCTCTGCTCTGCGCTCCAAAGAGGAAAAAGTATTCAATTTTTTGAATCCTCCAGTTGGTTGTCTACAGGCTGAGCAAAAGAGTCTGTGGGAAAGCATTTGATGGATGAAGGGGAAGGAAAGGGCTATAGCCCAAGTCAAAATATGACTATCTCCCTATCAGGGACGTGCGGTTCTAAGGCAGGTGTTTTCTCTTTATATGTATCATAGTAGTCATTGAAACTGACATTGAGTCTGACTCTAGTCACCATGGCTACATATAAATAAGAGTAAGGAATACAGGAAGGGAGGGAACTGAAAACACAGCTCTTTTGTCTTTGGGAAGTGTAAGCTTAATGCTCATAGACTTAATGCCTCCCTTGTTGATACATTCACTAATTACAGCTCCCTTAGACCTGTTAGGTGTGCATATAATACATCCTCTTCTCCTTCTCACTGTGGCTTCTGTCTTTGAGTCAAGTTGCTGTGGGATTCAGGATACTGAGAGCCTGACATCCTGGCTCATGACGCAGGTGACTAATCACTGAAGTCCTTCATTGCAGTAGACTCTGCTAGCTCAGGTCGTCACTAGCTTGGGGCACTCTATACCACGCTCTGTTTCCCAGGTATAAACATGCTTTATGTCACCAGATACACACGTCATATGCAGCCACTTTGTCCTCTGAACAGGGTGAACAAAAGCTGCAAATCTGGGTGAAGCTCTCCCTTTGTTCCATGCTGTGAGCAGATGATGGGATTTGCCATCACAGAATGAACAGAAAATCTGAGCTATTTAGGCAGTTGCCCTAGATGATTTTGCCCAGGCCCTGAGTGCTGCTGGACCATCTTCCTAGCAGCCTTGTTCCCATGGCAGCATGATTTCTAGGGGTTCCCTTGGCACCTCTTGCTAACCACTGTCTCTGCCCCTATGGGCAGCTGTTGGAATGACAGCTCTGATAGTTGTGCAAAAACTCAATTTTATTCTCTACATAAATTTTTTTTTTTTTTTTCCTTCTCATGCTCCTGGTTGTCACACTCAGTGAAGATCAATTTTTTTGAAAGTTGACAGTATTTATATTTTTATTCAGTTGCCTGGATCCAGCATTTCTCCTTTCCCAGGATAAAGCATTGCTATTCATTTTCACTGAGCACAATGAAGAGCCAAGGTGAAGAGTGTCTTGGGGGGGGGGGGGGTCTTCTCCCCATTCTCGCCATCAAATTCCAAAAGTGGAAAAGCTCAAGGTGGCTAACCAGGCTGCCACAATGTGAACATAGAAATACGACCCAAATCTTTACTTATTGCTCAACAAGCCTTCAAAATGCTTTTTGACTCCTGGGTGGGACAAAAGGAATTGGTGCCAAACATGCTTGGATTAAATGAAAATCATTCTCACAGGGAGTCTGGGGTAGGAAGAATAATAAAAGGAAAGAAAATAGGAAGGAAGGAGACAACATATTTAAGGTGCCAAGTCTAAGGAGCTGGCAGTGAAGCGGAGGGACATGTCCTCTTGCTTTGTGTGGCGGTGGCTGCTGTAGTACTTGTACATGCCACACAGTGTCAGACTGGCACACAGCCGCTGAAAGTTGAAACCAGCTGTAGGGGTTGCAGAGGGTGATAGATGGGCTCAGGAATCTCATTAGGACTCTGCCAATCCCATAAAATCTCTGTCACGAGAAGGAGCTGTTTTAATTGTGCTGCTGCTGTTCCATTACACAGTACCAACAACTATTCTTAATGAATATGGGGGTCAATAAGCCAGGTCTCGAGGGCTGGCAGTAGATTAATGCAAACAGAAAGCAGGAGGAAACTCTAATGGGTCAACAGTGTAAGACCTGGCAGAAGGTCTGGCAGAGCCCTGGAGAACTACATATATCTTGATTAATCTTATTTATTTAACTTCAGCTCTGCAAGTGGGAGAAATGTATGACAGCTAGAAACTAGCCTAAATGCTAGTCCTAGATAGCCTCTGCTCCTGATGAAAGAAGCATAGGTCATCCTGGCAACCAGCCCTCCACTTTCCTCCTGAAGAAAATTGGTGGTTTTATCCCTCAAACAGACCGAAAAAATCACACTTGATTAGTATTTCATATAATGTTTTGGGTTGGGAGGGACCTTAAAAATCACCTAGTCCAACCCCCCTGCCATGGGCAGGGACACCTTCCACTAGACCAGGTTGCGCAAAGCCCCGTCCAACCTGGCCTTGAACACTGCCAGGGAGGGGGCAGCCACAGCTTCTCTGGGCAACCTGTTCCAATGTCCCACTGCCCTCACTGTAACAAATTTCTTCCTTATGTCCAAGCTTAATATAGCCTCTTCCAGTTTAAAACCACTACCCCTCATACTGTCACTACAGGCCCTGGTAAAAAGCCTCTCTCCATCTTTCTTATAAGCCCCCTTTATATATTGAAATGATGCTAGAATGTCTTCCTGAAGCCTTCTCCAGGCTGAACAATCCCAACTCTCTCAGACTTTCTTCACAGAAGAGGTGTTCCAGCCCTCTGGCCATTTTCATGGCCCTGAAATTTTTCCTTTTGCTAACAAATCAGTGAAACTGCAATAGGTTTTCTGCCTATCTCTGTCCCACATAGGTCTGAAGATACTCTTTCTTTACTATTGATTTCTCAAATGTTTTTGTCTTCTGCTTCCTGGAATGAAAGGCAATTATAGTTAAACAGTTTTATTTTACCTAGTTAGTAAGCTTTCCAATAACCCTTCCTTCCTGATTTTTTTTTTTAAATCTAACAGCACATATTTTTTCTTCTTTTGATTTTTCTCTGCTACAGCTGGTTTACTGAATAAATAAAGTGTCATTTCACAGGGCCTCCAATGTTCATTTTCTGCTTTACATAATTCAAACTGAGATTCTTGTGCAATGCTACAAACAAGGACTTGGAAACTTAGCCTCCAGTGGGAGCATGGCAGGCCAAGGATAAGAAGTGCAATAATTAAAAGAGCAACAGTACAAATCCAGGTTTCCAAGTTTGGCCTAGAAACTCAAACCAGCATATCCTTTCATTCTGTCACCCTCCTCTGCTACTCTTTGGCCTCCAGAGACTGACTGGATGCCTCCTGACATGGTTGATGGGGAATTGCGGGACATGGGTGGCTGCCTCTGGTCCCATGCAGAGCCCTACTGCTATGTCCATGCAAAACAGCCCATCCTTTTCCTGCTCTCTGCACCCCTCTTGCTTTGGGAGCTTTATTTCCTGAGCTTCCATTGCAGATAACCTTGGTCTTGGCTTCAACCATGCCTGCAAACCCTGAAGGAATCAGGTAGGGTGATATCCACATATAAAAACACGTAACTAACGTTTATAAAATACCCCACCACTATTGAGAACTGTTTTAAGGACCACAAAGCTTTCAGCTGATGGAGTTTCTTTCATTCTTCTTCCCTGGTTCTTCACATGTAAAATTAATCCATCCCTAAGCCCAGTGTATGGCACAGTATTTCTGCTCCCACCACCCTGGAAGAGGTTTGGTTATTTTCCCACTGGGGATTACAGAGATACCTTCAGCTACTGTCTCATCATACAGAGTTTGGTTTCCTAAGCATGTAGCCATATTTCCTTAACCCAGTGTTTTTATAAGAAAATTGAAAAGTCTACCTGAAGTAAAACTATATAGATGATTCATGAAAATTCATATAATCTTTTTCTATTGATGGCTTTAAACAGAAAAATGAGAGAAGGGCAAAACATGAGTAAAAGGAGTTATATTTAGGCTGCAGGTTCTTACTCTTAAGCTTGAAATCTCAGGGCTGATCATGAACCTGCCTGGAGCCATGAATTTCCATATACAAGATGCAGCTTTGAAATATCTTTCAAAGTCTTACGTTTGAACTGTGGAAAAACAGAGATAAGAAGGCAGTTTCTGAAGGAGAGAGGAGAGGCCTCTCTGTCACACCGCGCCTTTCATCTCCAAACACAAAAGACCAATATACAGAAAAAGAGACAGCGTAAGCTGAGCTGCAGAAGCTCAGCCCAAGGTTGCAGCCCAGTATCACCTCCCTCGCAGCCACCTCCAGTGAGGATCATGCTGAGGAAATAGGAACAGGACATACCAGGATATTTCTTGGAACTGCTTTCCCCATCTCCAAGGGCTTTCAAAGACAGAAGTGACATTTTGTATTTAAAAGTCACTGTCTTGACTAATGAATTTCTAAGTTTCATGCTAAAATGCAAATTTTATACCTGCAACTTATGTTGGATTTTATTCAGAAGCACTAAGCAAAAATCAAGATTTTGGGAACAGATGCCTTTAAAGAGCCCAGTGCCACTGCTAAAACAGTATGAGCATGAGGTGTTTATAAACCATACGCAACTCCAGCTCTGGTATTTTTGTTCTTGCATAATTTTTCGAGGTATTACAACTTTCTGTTGGTACTCATGGAACTGTGATTCATTCAATAACCCGTGGAGCACCTTGAATTAGGGGATATTTGGTTCTGACTGTGTAAAAAATAAACCCTCCAATTCTTAAGTGATGCAGTTTGCACCCACTCATTTATGGGGACCTAAAGGAAATGTGTCCAAATACCAAGAAACAAAATAAATGTCTTGGACCGCAAACCTCAGCATTTCTCAAGTTCTGTGTGAAACCAACCTTACTGCATGGGTTTCTGCATTTATTTCTCAGCCAAAACTCACCCTGAAATGAAATAGGATTTTTTAGAAGCCAGAGGGGATTCCAGCCAAGAAACTAAGACAATGTTCATCAACAAAATTTGACCCAAGGCATTACTGAGTCTCCTAGGCTTGTGTTATATATCAGAAAGATTCTTCCCAGAGAGCTATTCTCCATAACAGCCCCTGCTTATTGCTCTCAGTTTTGCTGTAAGCCAAACTCATAAATGCATTTTTAATTGATGTAATGGAAGGCTTGAAATTTGGGGGGAAAAAAGGATTATAATTCCTTCAAATATGCTGAAATATTTGTGAGATAATTTTAAATAGGTGTCTTCTGGAAGGCTTGGCTATTTTTTCATTTTTAATACCATAAGCTATTTCAGGTGGGAGCTCTTTAAAAGTCAGAGCATCAATAAAAGGTTGTTAAGAGCAGGGTAGCCTCTGGTGAGCTGGAGTTGTTGCTAAAGTTGTGTTATATTACTGAGTACAGGTGTGTGTATGCACCTGTGTGTCTGTGTATATACACATGTAACTAACAAAAAAATACATGAATAAAAATTCATCTGCTACTTGTCTCCTGATTACTGTACAGCTTAAGTGCTTCTCCAGTTCTGAAAACACGAGTTTTTCTAGCATGTGAGAACAAGCAAGTGAACTTGCCGGACAGACAGGAAGCAAAATCTGTTCATGAAGACAGACTGCCAGTTCAAGTGCAGGGAAATAAGAAAAGGGTAATACAGGTTTCCTTTTAAGTTTTCTTAATAATAATGTGTCCTTCTCTTCTGAGAAAATCAAAGATTACATTCACACAGGTAAAGGGCTTTTTAATTTGATTGTTTTAACTGAGTTTCTTTACGCAATTTTCCACTTGATTTAATTCTATTTAGCCTGATAAATGCTGCTTAATCTGAAATTCTTTTTTTCATTTTCATGTATGAAAAACAGATGAAAGATTAGCTTCTAGTGACCTGCATCAAAATATAATTTGGCTGAAAATGAAATGAATTTGGATTTAGCTGTGTCTCCTGGATAGTTTTCCTGCAACAGCAAATCTTCATAAAGTTAAGCTGCCTCTGCTCAAGGAGTGGAAGAGGTGCATTCAGCTGAGCTGTGAGAAGCTCCCGCGGTCTCTGCCCTGCCTGTGTGTGTCTGACTGGAGTCAGTGCCATCAGATCCTCAAAATGTAAAGGAATTTAGGATTTTAAAGCAAGATTACTGCAACAGCTTTTCATGGTTTAATTATTTTATATTGGAGTCTGCTGAATGATGCATTCAGTGAGCTGATTGCTTTTCAGAAAGCATTAAAAGATTTAGTTGCTCCCTGTTTCAAACATTGGGAAATATTCGCGCTGGGATTGAAGGGAGCTGTGGAGCAAATCGTGTCTCTCCCTGGGTGCTGGCAGCTCGCTTCCTTGGTAGCTTGGGCTGTGAGGAAGGAATTGTGACAAAATGTAATTATTTTGGGTTTAAGCTTTGTTATAACTTGGTCTGTGTTTTGTCTCTCAGCTGTATAAAAGGCAGTACACACTGGTTGTTAGGTTTTCTTAATCGGTGAGTATTATTGGCAAGCATTAATACAGCTTTTTCCCCCTGGTCTGCTGGTGGTACTGGTCTTGCTGAGTGATCACTGCCTGGGCTGGTCCCAGCTGCCACCCCTCAGTGCAGAGTGGGCATCTCCAGGTAGATATCTCTTCAGATCCTGGTGTCTTTATTTACCTCAGGGTGTTAGCTGCAGCTCAGGGTCACACAGGCACTACAACAGTAATACAGGCAAATTAGGTGCCACAGTGTCCTCTCTTCCTTGCCATACCATTGTATGACTGTAGCTGCTGGAACTGCCATCCATCCTCCTCTCTGGTGGGAAAATACCAAATATTGCATATCCCAAGAGTAAACAATTTGGTTTACAATCACCTGAAGGGTATTTACAGAGAAGTTAATTTCTTCTGGATAGTGTGCAGGAGGAATAAGTGGTCCTTCCATCAAGGTACCTTTGACTGACACCTCCCCCTCAAGTCACTGCCAGCTGGCCTTGCAGTTGAGCACGGCAGCAAAGCAGGTTGCCTGTCAGGACTGGCTTGAGATGAACTTGGTAACAAATAAGAGGGACTGGTGTTTACTGAACAGTTAAAAATCCTTGTCAGCACAGCTTCAAGTGCTACAAATTCTACTGTCATTTTCTCTGTACTGATTACTAAAAAACCTGGGAGCTTTTACCTGAGGATCCACTCAGGACAACCCCATATTTTAGAACCCAAAATAGGGCTTGCCTGTGGCTGCTGCAGTCTCCTGCTCCCTGTGCCCAGCAGGGACATCTGTCACACTGCTTGTGGAGCTGAGAACAACCATTTCCACCTATCTCCATCTCATCTTTACCAAATTTCCTCCTGTTACCTGGACCATCCCCAGCAACAGCTGCACACCCCCCAAACTTCCTCTCTGCCCATCCGTGAGCCCTTGTTTTGCCAGTTACCAGGCCTAGCATAAAGTGCACAGCCATCATAAAGATGAACCAATAACCAAACTGTAGTTGATACAAAAGGGTCAGTACATGGGTGAGTGCTGGGGGTACAAACAAGTCAGATTATACATAATCAACATCAATCCCACCAACCCCAACAATGACACCACACAACCAACAATGGGTGGAATAAATGGTGATATGCAGTCTCCCAGAGACAGGGCAGGAGACAACCAGGTCAACAAGCCAAATACATGAGACCAAGGAAGCCACATACCGAATCTCTACACAACCCACATTTACAAAAGCCAGACCTGACTGGAGCCCAGTCCCAAGGAGGCAGGAGGTCCTTCCCCAACAGAGAACTCTGCAAAGTGCATCCACCTCACAGACAGACACTGCCTCTGCCTGCAAGGGGTCCCAGCTTTTACCCCTAAGTGGGACACCTGACCTTTGCTCACTCAATGCAGACACCTGGGGCTCATTTACCCAATGGCTCTGTCTGCAAGGCCGGCACCACCCTGGAGGGAAGCCTAAAGGCAAACTCACCCCCCCTTTGTGAAGGGCTGTGGGAATCACCCATATGTCAACCTTAATTCGGAGTTTGAGGTTGAAACCCCAGCAGTTCAGCCCTCTTTGTGGGTGGCTGTGGTGAACCACAGTTCAGCATTCACCTGGCCATGGCCGAGTTGGGCAGCCGGGAGAGCTCTGACCATGACGGCTGAGACAGGCTCAAAGGAACACAGAGGCTTGCTACGAGCCTCCAGAGGCAGTCTGAGCTAGAATTGGGTTAGATTTTTATTTAGTTTCCATTCAAGCCGTCTTATCTGGAAAACACAACTGTGCCTTGGGTGGCTTGTGTTGCTCACACCCAGATCTTGGGGCTGCATTCACGTCTTTCTTTAGATAGTTTATATCAATTGCAGTCTCCCGTCCCCAAAGCATTTTCTCATGGCTCCTCTAAAGCATCAGCTGTCTTGCCGGTGCTTCCATACGAAGACTGTAAACTTACAAAAGATTGATAGGTTCATAAAGTAGAAGTTAAGGTGGTGTTTCCCTGCTGTCTGCTTTAAAATTTTGGTTTCTCACCCTCTGGGGTTTGCAAGGCTTGTCTGATCAGTGTTTAGAAGAAGCCCAAGTGTCTGACAAGCCTTTTGAAAACAAAGCGAAAAATGAGTTATCCTCTCTATTTCCCTCACAGTTAGCCCTAACATCAGAGCATGTTCTTTGAGCAGATGTCACACCGTACAGATATCCCACCCATTTGTATTGCAGGGTAAGGAAGAAATTAAATCCCTGTTGCTATAAAGCTATATGACGTAGTTCTAGTTCTTTTGAATTCTGATGTTGGAACTTCATTGAATTCTCATGTTGGAACTTCATTGAATCCTCTTTTAGTGTGGATTTCACTCTCCAAGCCATAATAAAATGGACACATCTAATAGTTTTGTTGAATTTCATTCTTCTTGTGATGTGAAAAAAACACTCCAGTATGTATTTAATAGTTCATCTATTTAATAGTTAATTTTGTGACATTTCTCTGCATCTGGAGGAAAATACCAGGGACAACAATGCTGGCTAATAATATCAAACTGATGAGCAAAGAAATAGCACTCACATTCTCAGCTGATGATGTGGCAAAGATCAAGAAATTCTGCAAAGCTCAAACTAAAGTAAGTTATAAATTGCACTAATGCTGGCTAATGGATAATGAGATTCCATCCTAATGTTGGTAATGTGCAATGTAAGTGTTTGCTGTTTCTTAAATAGGATATCTTTGACCATTTAAGCAAGTCTTTAGTACCAAACGTTCTTGGCCACGAGTATATTAAAAAAGCCATTTTGTGTATGCTACTGCGGGGTAATGAGAAAGTTCTCAACAATAGGACACGCATTAAAGGAGACATCAATATCTTATTATTAGGTAAGAGCATGTAGAGTTAATAGTGCATTGATAAGTTATTTTATTATCCCCCCTCCTCACCATGCCAATGTAGCTCTGTTATGCAATATTAGCAAGAAAATAAAAGCCAACCCAGTACAAAGACTCATTTCGTCTTGTACAAGTATGTTTGTTAGTGTCTTAGGATCAATTTATTTTATCCTTGGGCACATTTTTACAATTATTTCTGTTTTGTCCCACACTTCCCTATTTACTTGACATCTGTTCTATGTTTCTAACTAGTGCTGGCATGATGTGCAATCGAGTCTAATCCTGCACTGCTCACTCGGGTGAGACACCCACTGATTTCACGAATGGGCTTCAGTTTATCGCTCAAGTTGATGGAACTATTCTACTTCTGTCACTTGTAGGCATGGTGGCTGTTCAGTTGTGACTTCATTTCTAAATGCTTTGTTTTCAGCACCCATAATTAAGTTACATTAGCCTGACAATGCTAACCTGCTACATAACAGCTCCTGGCAGAGGTGTCAGCTTCCTTACATAGATCAAGCTCTTTATTTCTCTGCAGAGCTTCAATCAAATATTTGATAACTTGCTTTAAAAAAATAGGTTAACTTAAAACAATAATCCTTTGAAATCTTGCTGTCTGAGAATGTCTTTTCTCTCCTGAAGAGGGCAACTTGCACACTTACTTATTGGCAGTGCTGAAACAATGTTTCGCACTGCTATGGCATTTTAACCACATCAGTGCAGATGGAATCTGTTATCCAACAACCCCTTGTCGAAAGCACTTGGCCCAGCACCTGAATTACCTCCCTGTGTATCCAAATATAGCACACGTGGAGCCATGAAAATTCAAAGCAGTTGTATAATGGCACTCAATGACATGCTAATGGATCTGCTGCACTTTGCAATCCAAAGGACTGTCTACTAAAGCTTTAATAAAGCCAAAAGTTGGTCCCTTAATAAAATGCAAAGCTAGATTGGACATAGGCATACTTTGAAATTTGGAACGAGATCTTAAATTTAAAAAAAAAAAAAATCTGGGAGGATTCTGAAGCAAGAACTCTAATAAGGAAAGTATAGTTTGAGTATTTCTGTCTGGTTATTGAAACAGTAGGATTTCTGAGGATGTCTTTACTACCTACCTGTGTTGCAGTAATGTCTGAAGGAGTGTTAGGTATGTAATAATAGCATAGTAATATGAACTCTTCCTTAAGAAAACACTTGTGGTTCCTTTATATATTTTATATATTTATATACATATATATATATTTACATTCCTGACCTTAGGAATTACAGCTTCTCTTTTCTTTCCGGTTTGAGACTGAACAATTACAGTCCTTTTTATACACCAATACTATTGGTGCAACCTTACAACTAGCTAAGGCAATTTAGAAGCTAATCAGTGGTCCAATATTTCCATGTTTGCTAAGTCTCAGGAGCATTCTGGAGGAGAAGTGCTGGACAAAAACCCTCTAAAATTCTATAATGCAGAGGATTTCTTACCAGAGCCCTTCAACTTTGCGACCTTTAAAGCTCAAACACTTTGTCTTAAAGAAGACAAAGCTTCTTTGTCTTCTTTAAATTGCCTGAACCTGTGCTTTTGGAGGTGCTGGTGGAGCATAGCAGGTTCCTGTACCTGGAATAATGAAAGGTATTGATTTGCTCACAATTTTAACTGAAGTTGAACATTACACCTCATGACATTTATATGGAAGTTGTGTTTTTGAATAACGTATGAAATAAAAGTCTGAAAGCTTAGGGAAAAAAAAATGTTTCAAGGTACTTACAAGGTTTAAGTGAATGTTTTAATCTTTGGAAGTTTTGATCTCCGTTACTTGAAAAGAGGAAAAACTCTGGCACTTCTCACTATCCATCACAACATCCTCACAACATACTTGCAACACTGTCAGAAGCATCTTTGTCCTTTTATGGGGAAGGTGCTTAGAAAACACTGAATAAAAAATTCTTATTACAAAGATCAAGTGGTAGCTTATAAAAGCTGGCTGTAACTGCCCTTCAGCTGCCTGGCAAAGTTCGGTTTTTTGAGACCACAGCCCCAGGCTCCTCTGGAGTTAGCAGCATGAGGGTTAGCATCCCCTGACCCATCAGCAGGGAGTCCTGACTCTCCTGCTCCCATCACCTTCACCCAGCTATTGATGTGATGAAGCTGGAAGCTGTTGGGTTTTGGGGGAGCAAGGGGGAAGAAGTGTCTCGGCAACAACAGTGGCCATGGCAGAGCCATGCTGCCAGAGGGCCTAGGTTTTGCTCCCGCTGAGCGCCGTGTCCCTGCTTATGACCGCTGGACTAAACAGCACCATCAGGACAGCGAAACATCAGACCAACAAAGAGGTACTGGTGGGTTGCCTTTTCTCAATCTGATTTGACAGCTATTTACTCTGTGCCCTTGTTTAAGTCTTCTGATGGTCCAGATTTAACTGTCTTTCCAATAAATTCAGGAAACTAGTTTCCCATTTCCCAGGACCGTTTTGGCAATTAATTGTAAAAATACTTTGTAAGTGTAGGAACATTTATCTCATTCAATTCATTCCTGACAGAGTTTGACAGTACCAAGCGTCCAGTTTACTGGAGCAATTACCGCTGACACCATCAGCAAACATTTAATGACTATCCCTAACGCCCAGCTTAGAGGTCTGGGCCTGCGTCCTACAGTCCCTGGATCTCAAATAGGTCACCATGATGCTTCTCCTTCCCTCATTTCTTTTGCACATCCATGGAAAGGAGTTGATATTCTGGATCCTGGGACCCACAACATTTCCCCTTCTGTAAAAGTTTTGTACTGTACACCTGTGTATTTGCATGGGCTTGCTGTGTTGTTACACATAACTGAAGTTTGAGGTTTAATGACAAATAAGCCCTGCCTCAGCTGGGAAAAGACCTTTGGCAAGCGTAATCCTGCTGATGTGTGGCTCCACCTGAGATGATCCAGACCCTTAGGAGTGAATGGCTATGTCTTACACAGTGACTCTTGGGAGGGATGTACAAAAAGTATTCTGACTTCACCAGTAGTTACTTAAATTTCAAATAGTTTCAGCATCCTTTGTGACAAAAGCCAGAAGTGGTGGGGAGGACAGGACGTTTACTGCACTCCTGTTTAATAAACTAAGGGAAGTAATGCACTTACAGATACTGTACAAGTTATTCAGCACAAATCGATCATTCACATATATGAATAAAATAGTAGTAAAGTCAGGATTCCTCTACTGCTTATTAAGATACTTAATCTTTTACAGTGCTCTACAACCAGAGTGCAAAAGGCTTTGGCCCTACAGCTGAAAGATGGTGAAATGCTCTGCTTTCCCCTTTAAGAGGTGATCACTGTATTGCAAAATATTCCCTAAACCACTTCCACCATCAGCAGGGGATTGCCAGGAAGGCAGTTGACAGCAGCTGTAACTGCTGATTAAGAAACTGATGCTCAGCCTTGCATTTCCAAAGATATCAAACTTTCCATCTTCTGAGCTCTAAAACCCTCCTGTTGTGCAATGGGCCCCCTTGCACCCAGCTGCATGCTGTGTGCCTGTGTGCGCATCAGCAAGCACCCACGTACCCAAGCTCCTGCACCCTGGCCTGTGGGGTTTTTCAGCAACAAAGCCTTGATATGGTCTTGATGCCACCTAATAAAAAACAGGAAAGTGTTTTATAGCTGAAGAATATTTGTGGAATGGAAAAGGAAAAAAAAAATCTTTTTAGCCCTCCCAGTCCTAGTCCACCAGATAATTGAGATGCTGTGGGAAACAAGTGAGAAAGCAAATATGCAAGTAACCCAACCACAGCCAATCTGAGAGTGATCTGACACGTCTGCAAAGTGGTTTGTGCAATATGGGTATAAATCAAGGCAAGTGGAAGCCAAGATAACTTGCTCCTAGGTAAGAAAGTGGCACCACCTAATCTAGGCACTCAGGCATGGTTATGGCATAAATGAAAGCATTTCTATGACTCTGCCAGCACAAAGGGTGGAGTGGCTTGCTCATTTGAACCCCAGGGGAAAATGAGTAAATAAACCTCTGGGGAAAAAAGGGTAAATAAACTTTTATGCCTCCTTTCCCAGCTTTTCATTTCAGAAATACCTTTGAGGTTGCTGGGACTGCATTCAAAATGGATGCATCTGTGGCTATTTGTATTTCTCAGAAATTCAAATTTGTTCCAAAGCTCAAGATTCACTTGGGGGGAAGGCAGTTGCCAGCCAGTGCTCTGCAGGTCTTTCGTGGACACGGGTGTAGCCAGTGGGGATGTTTGATGTCAACCAAATTGCTATGCAGTCACTCCCACCATGGGGACCAGGCCAGGGAAGCCAGTGTGGGGCAAAGTGCCAGGGCAGGGCAGCCCTGCTTTTCCTGGCAAAGGGGATTGGGTGCAGAAGGGGGACTTCCCTCCCAAGGGAGTAGGACAAATATTTATATCTGGTCTTCAGTGGCTCTGTGAAACAAAACATTGGTCTCTACCAGTTCCTCCAACAAAGCCTCCAGGGCAAGAACCACTCATTTACTGTCTCCAGCAGCAGCCTATGCAAGGACAAGCTCTCATTAGGGACAACAGGGCTGGCACCACAGGGTACCACCACTGGCTTTGTCCCCGGCAGAGGCCATGGAAGGGGTTATACTTCCAAGTTTTTCTTCGGTCTTCCAGCAACAAAACATGTTTTGTGTGATGCTTGTGCCAGCGCAGCCTCCACATCACCCTGACTGCCAGTTTCCCAGACCTTCCCGAAGGAGAGAGCTGCCCAAAGAGGCTCCGCCTCGCTGCGGCTGGGGCAGACAGAGGTCTCACAGTGCTTGTAGGTGAGAGACATGCATATTGCTATAAGCTAAGGGAAATAAATAGCTTTTAAAAGGACACAGGTAATGGCAATTGATCTTGCTGTGAGCTGGGAACCTCTGAAAAGAAGAGCAAACAAATGGGCTGTTGAGCAGGAGGAATTGTTCAGGCTTCATGTTGCAACAGAGCATCTGCTTGGGAAACATGGCCTGTAGACTATCATGCACTGGCCTATAGTGGGTAGTCACTATCATCTCAATTTAATTTTCTTTTTTTCCCTTAAGAAAATTCATATTTTCTTATGACAGTGGCTTTTCTTTTTCCATTCCTCCCAATCACACACTCTAAGGCTTAAGCATCATCATTATTCTTTTGGCCAAGGCAAACCTGCGGTTGTCCTGAGTGCCTGCAGAGGTTGTTCCTTAACCAGCTGAGATGATAGATATTTTCATTTTCTGTTTCTCTACTTACCTTCAGCTTACCCTGACAAATCTTTTCTGGTGATGAAGGCATCAGAGTAGCAGCTAGAATGAAACCTGACTCTTCTAAGGAGCAAGAGATACTTCTACCACAGTTAATAAACAAAGTTTATTAAACAACTTAATAACTACCAGAGTTAATAAACTAATAGCTTACTTAACAAACTGAAGTTGCAATGTTATTTTATGCCATTTATAACACCCCGTTCTGAACAAGCAATCATCATTTATGTGAGTGAAAGCTGCCTCCAAACCCAAGCGTTCACAACATGATGAAAAGTATAAAAAAAAAAAAAAAAAAAAAAAAAGCAATCACAGATGAAGAAGGAGACGTGCTGCTGACAAGATTTGATCTGGCTTTTTGTAGCATAGACTGCATGGATCCAGATGGTGTTAAAAAAAAATCAAGGGCAAATGCACATATGCAGAACTCCAGCAGAAAATGATGGCTGGTTCTAGTTATATATTAGTAACCAGTCAGCAGAAATGCTATTATTAAGAAGTTAATCAAAATGTTCCATCAAATTGTTTAAAGAAAAGATTCAAATCTGATAAAGAGCACACAATCTTTTTTTCCCATGAGTATTGCATTGGAAGAACAATCAGGTTTATGTACTATAGGATTAAGCATTTCAACCTCGGGAAACAACGAGGTTTGATTTTGCTAAGATCCAGACATTCAAGTTAAGCTTCTTTGATGCTATTTTGTTTTCACAGTAGGTGAAGTCAAAGTCAGAGATCAAGTATGGACCGTGTCATCTCAAGTGGAAGGCGTTTAGGAATTTGTGAGCAAATGAAAACTGGAATGGAAACCTGACTGCAACCTTTACGATACCAGTTATAGTGTACATGTTGTAAGTAATAAACTTTGACTTATGTGGTGGAAGAAAAAAAGCATTCAGTGAAAAAATAGAAAAAGATGGCACTGGTGATGGTTTTGAAGAAGCTTAATACAATGGAGACTGATCCATATGCACTCCAGCAAATTATTCATTTGGGAGCAGGAGAGGTGATCAGTCTGAACTGCTGTAGTCACTGTTTTTTTTCAACCTGTTGATGCTCAGAAAGGGGAGAGGACAAGGAAAGCAGCCACGTGGAATCTGTCTGCTGCAAAGCATTCATGATCTTCTTGAACTATATGGATTATTAAAACTTGGCTTTAGAGCTGTCTTTTGTAATAAACTAGTATATATGTTGTTGAAGGAAGTGGGAAAATGAGACCACTGTATATTTATTTTCTTCATAATTTCGTAACAGAGCAAAATACAGATATTTTACTATCAATGCATGAAACATTACAGAAGTCTCTAAGCAACAACTCTAGTTTTGAGAAACAGCAATTGACTGTTCAGAAAAGGCAGTTTATTTGGTGGTTATCTTCTTTCGAGACATGACTATCTGTACTACTGGCACTGAATATAGCTTGAAAATGCAGTCCAAGTAGATAGGAGAATTAAGATCCTATTTATGGGAATCAAAGGTACTTTAACTGACACGTGGCATCTATGTCTAAGTAAAAGACCCTAAGCTCTAATAACAGTGGGAAAGGAGAACTGTGGGAAAAAAAGATGGAGAAATATAACTTTTCTGTTCTGATCTGCACCTAAAGAAATGGCAGCTCTGACTCCTGCCCTGCACCCTGGAATCGTGTCTGCCTGGTGGGGGTGGTATGAGACACCTGACATGCTTAGCTGAAATAAGAGAGCTAGTGTTTAGGATCAGCCCCTTTTTTGCATTTAGACAATGCAGCGCCAGCCAGACTATTAGACATTATGATTCAGTTATTTGCTACTTGGGCAAAAGCTAGACTGAGCGAGCTGATCCGTGTGATGCAAATAGCAAAGAAATTGGTCTAGTTTGCTTATATCAGGAATACGAGGCTGTGTATACTGTTTAGCATAGATATTAGGTGGCATGCCTAAAAGATTTTCTGCAATGCTGAGATTCTTGAAGAAAGACTGATAAGTAGCTAGACCAACAACATACCTTTTTTTTTTTTTTTTTTTTCCCAACTCCAAACCTGAGACACTGACTTCAGTGTTGGGGTTTTTTAATTTTATTTTTAAGCCCATGCTGTGACTCCTGATAGACTCAGCAGTGGGGAGTGAGTCATGCACACAGCTCTAAATACAGTGTGCACATACTCTGCTGGGTCCAGCTGTACAGCTAGTCCAGAGCCCAGAAGAGGAGGAGCAGAGAAGACAACACTTACTTAAGTAAGGTCTTTCCTGAGGGGGGCAGAGTACCCGGGTACCAGCAGAGACCTGCACTTGAACGAAGGGTGGGAGCAGGGTGGTTGACCAGAGGAGTCAACATCCACAGCTCAAGCCCTTGTTCTGCATGTTGTGGGAACCCAATAACAGGCTTTTTACACTAGTCCTGAACTGTGAAGCGTGGAGTGTGCCTGACCTGCACAGCTCCAGGCGTGCAGACAGAGCAAATCCTTGTTGCAAATTATAAACTGAATCACCACAAGGTGAGAAGGACAGGGAAGAGAAGTGGAACTTTGTGGAGATTTTACACTGGTGGGTTTTGCTATCATATTAGTATCTCAGAGATTTCATATGGGGAAGCTTACATTAAAGATTTTTATTAAAACTTTCTGTGAATAAATCTGCTTTAGGAAAGTGAAGCAAACACCCCGTCTTTCTGTGAAGGGCTGCAACCTCACGTATGGTGCTCTGACTGACCAGTGCAGTATTTGATATGTGACAAATATCCGTATTATCTGTAAATGTGTCTAATATATGTCTCCAAAATTAAGCTGTTTAATATAAAAATAATAGATGCAGCCCTAATAACCATGTAGGAAAAGTCTTTGTAAAGCAGGCAAGATTCACTTGGGCAGGTGACTGTCACTGTTTTCACAAGAGGTAACCAAAACTGAGGCACTGCAATTTTAACCAGTTAAATTACAAATCCAAGTAAAGTATCTACTCATAAAGCAGAAAACTTCAGTTGAAATGCTTCCTTTCCTAAACCACGTACGTATTTTTATATCTCACCTCCTTTCTTCACAGAAAGAGACAATCACTGTAAGACAGTTGCGGTACAGCTTTTGTAAGAAAAATGTGTTTGTTCAGGAACTTGAGATAGTAGTATAAATTTTGTGATATACAATGAAGTGCAATATTGAATCTGATGCTGGACTTCCTGAGTAATCTTCCTGAATTGAAAATTGAGAAAAAAAAAAAAAAAAGTATTTTCCTCTTGAGTATTTTTAGATCAGTTAATGACATTAATAAAACCTCAGTCACTTTTGGCTCTGTGGAACCTGCACACCACTGAAAGGCGATTTGTTCTTACTCACTGACTGGGAGATTCTGTTTTAAATTGTGATCCTCACTGGTTCCTGTTTGAAATGAACGAGTAGAAGCTTAAGGGTTTTCTCCCATGGAAGTTTACCATTTCAGGATATACCCTATGGAATTTATATCTTGCATGATGTACTGTAATATATTGCCCTATGCATTAAGCTTTCTTCTAGTGAAACCACAAAAGTACAATCCAGGTAGTATTTATGTCATTTCATGTAATCTGGATTTCAAAAAGTCTAAATGACCTCTGCAGTCACAAATCCAGTAGTTCACATTTGAAATTAAGAAATACTCACTGTTTATAATGTTAAGTATTTTAGCCAGGATTGAATTTTTGAAGAGTCTCATTTGTGTCTTCTTAACTCCATGTAAATCTATGTGCATATCTTAATTGAAGGCGCATTTGGAGGATTATTTGCATGAAAACTGCTGATGAAGACATGTCAAAATAGGAAAGTTATTTTAAGACAGCTATAGTAGGGTATCTTCCTATCCATGATGTTTGTTAGCTCTGACAAATCTTTGTTAATTTTGTCCGGCTGTTTTCATGAATCTCTGGATTCCAACAAAAGCTAATAAAACCAGCTATGAATACTTTAAATATAACCACATTTCAGAGAATATTAATCAGAGGATGACTACATATGTAGTGTCAGTACAGAGCCATATGCATTTGTTGCTTTGTGTCATGCAGTAGCATTCAGATGAAAACTAGTTCCCTCATCAAATTTCCATACATTTGAACTGCTCTTGCCCAGAGTTAGGGTAAATTGCATGACAAATGTTATGATCATCAACATCCATTCCAGGGAATCAAAGTAGCTGCTGACCTTTAAATGTGAATATATTCACATACCAGTCTACCAACCATCTGGTGTGACCTGACATTTCTATTACTGGCACTCTTGTCTCTTGCAACCCCCCTCCAAAACACTGCAAATATGAAGATCTGTGCCCGCGGTGACTGCCATCTTCCTCTGAAAAGTGTCCTCAGGGAGGTACACTTTGCTTCCTCTGGCCCTTTTATTTCCATGGTTACTCTGTTCTCCAAAACCTACTGAACTGTAGCCTTGTAGAATATCAAGGTTGTTAAGGGAGAGGCCAAATCCAACAGACCTGAGATCCCTCCTCACCAGCCGATGGTGCCCAGCCAGGAATGGTCCCAGGTGATCTCTCCATCCTAGTCCCAGGGATGCAGCTGCTGCTGTTGCTGCTTGCAAGTCTGTCCTGTAGCAAGGTTGAGTGTGTATCCAAGAGACACACTCACACACACACAGAGGTTCCTAATGTGGCTGGCTGCACAGACTGCTGCACACACACAGAGCAGTGCGGGTAGCAGCACCCACCGATAATGCTACTCAAGCTCACACAAGTGCAGACAGTCCGACCATCTTGCTCCCCTCCAACTGATCAGAATGGAGGTTATCTGGTGAAAACACATGTGCCCTCATTCTCCACATCCACAAGCACACCCACATTCACAGCCCCCTTGAACATTAGCACAGCCTCTAAACCTCTTTAACATCCATGCCTGGACCTGGGGCTCTTTACGCAGGTCACCTCCTACTTGCCAGATAGAGCAACATGATGCTTGTTACTGAAACAGATGCATATGCTCACACACTCATTGCATAAACATTCCCACAATCACAGATACCTTGAACATTACCACGGGCTCTCAATCTGCCGAATATCCATGCCTGGACCATAGGCTCCCTTACCCTAACCACTGGCTCACACTGAGTCCTCCAGATGTGGAAGTGTTTTCTCCTATTAGCTAGACCATCTTGAAGTCTGCAAGTGAATTATACATACACACAGAGAGGATTACATTCACTGAAGAAATACAAACACACCCAGGTCTCTCCAGTTGCCAGCACTTAGACCTCTTACACAGCCACACACAACCTGATCCCTCCTGTTGCTGCCACTCAGACCTACAGCCTTGGTGCCCATGGCCTCTTCTCCAGTTGCTGTCACTTGGACCTTTCAACACACATACAATACTCACATCCCATTCCCTCCACTCACTGGTGTTTAGACCTACAAGCCCTATGATCCATGTCCTACAGCCCACAGTCCCTCCAGTTATTGGCACAGAGACTCTTGCATGCCAGTCCCTCCATGTGCTAGTGCCTAGACCCACAAGCCCTAAGACCTGCAGTCTCCTGTGGTCATTGGCACACAGATCTCATTTGCACGCCAGTCTTTCCAGTTGCTGGCACAATTTTCCTAGATTAGTTCCTCTTTGATCCACTACGATCCTTCCCCTTTTCTTTAGATCCTTTGGCCCTTCCCCTAAACATCCCATAGTCATTTTTACATTAGTCCACAAGACCTCTCTCATAGCCCATATTACAAGCAGCCTCAAGTTTCCCTTAATACTCATGTTAATCATGTTTGCCCCTTCCCATCAGATAAAATTGTTGTTCACATTGACATTCTTGAAGTTTCTGCTGGAGCAGTTCCTTTAATGGACCATCAATCAGCAGCTGAATTATTCTGGGTCCTCATTACTCTCTCTGTTGTGACTTCCTCATTAATGTTTGTGTGTCGGTGTGTTAGTTTATCTTTCCTCATTACTTGTTATTTCTTTTATAGTGAGCAGATCACAACCAAATAACTCAGTGAACCAGATGCTCCCACACTCCACATACACTCACACTACTGAATGACAGCTGTTGCAGGACTCGGAACCACTGGGTACCCCATAATTACAAAGTCTGGCTCCTTTTTATTATAGACATCTGTATCATGATGAGGTAGCAAACCTAGACTTCATTGTGTTAACTGAAAGTAAGGATGCAGCTTTACATGTTTTCTTCATGTTCAAGTAGACTTAAAGGACAGGACAGGCATGTCACACAATGCATTTCCATCTTTCTCCATTGCATGGTGATACAACACTGACAGACACTTTACTGATTTTAGCACAGTATTTTATCCAGAATGCTAATTCTTTCCCAGACTTTACAAACCTTTATCATGACGGCTGAGATAAAAGTAATAGAAAGAAGGATGATGCAGTTGTGGTTTTCCAGTGATGGTTCCTCTTACGTCTTTCATGCTTGTTTGCACTGTCTTCAGAAGGATGTTTTATTCTAAATGGGAAAAATCCCAAACAAATACACATCTCAAAAGCATGTAGGGAAGGGAAATATGTGTATAATGTAAGAGCGCTACTTGCAAAGAAACCAAAATAATTTACTGGAAGGTCATAAAGTAACAGCGTCAAGTATCTGGCATTGCACAGAGGTACTGCACCGCAACAGGACATCACATAAAGAATATTAGGACAAAATTCAATATGGAAGTCTGCTCTCTGCAAGGACATTCCCCTTTGGTTTGCTTACAAAATTTCTCCTCTGTTTCATGAGGCCCTCTAAGCTATGTCATTCTTGCTATTTCCAAGTCTAAGTCTCTGTTTAAACTAAGAGTCTGGATGCCTGGGACTTTATGAAACTTCCTATCAAAACCTGCCCAAATGACTCTGCTATTGTCTACATGGCCTTTCTGATCCAGTCATTCAGATAGTTTTAACCTGCTGACTTCTTTTATTTCTCCTTAAGTCATGGTTTCCATGGCTACCTTGTTCCTTGCATAAAAAATGACCATTGAATAGGGAATCTGATTTTTGGATTTGCTTTTTGTTTTGACCTTTTGGGTTGGGATTTTTAGCACCACATCCAGGTGTTTCAAGGGGACATCTTTAGTAGAAAATGCAGTAATAGATGAAATAAAAGTCCACTAAGCAGAAAACATGGTTTAGTTACAAATTGAAAATAAGCCCCGTTGTTCACACTCTCACACTCAATGTAGGCAGCCATTGGGGCAGAAAGAGTGGTGGGGGAGGAGGAGGAGAACAGGCTTTGAATGAAGTGGCTTTTTGGTGTCTGATAAATTGGTAGCACTTAATAGAGCTCTTTAATTCCTAAACTGGAGTCTTCAGACTTCAAAAATGTGATGTCTTCCAATTCACTTCTTACATATTTTAATTGTTTAACGTTTAGTGAAAAAAAAAATAAATATATATATATATGTATGTGTGTATATACATACTTGTTGGAAGAGCAAAATACTTACTTCTTCTAGAGTCAGGCTCTCCCTGTTTTCCTTTCCACGGCTGTATTTCTTTTTAAGGCACACTGCAGTTGTGATAGTGATAATAAGCATTACAACAAATACAGCTATAGTTGAAGAAACAGCTATTATAGTATTTTCTTGAGTTGAACCTTTCCTTTCACACTTTTCTCCCATGTACCACCAGTTGTCACCTGCTGGACATCTAGAAAGTAAAAGAAGAAACATGTGCTATCACCTAAAGTTTAAAGTCATGAACAGGGCTACTTAAGAAAAATGGCATCTCTGATGCACTATTTCTGTATCCCAAAGCATAATGAAGTGATCTTAAAATGGACTTCTATTTTAAAGTTGTCTTGAGTGGCCCACTGTCCTTACACATCTGGATGTGCTTCTTTCAGTTTCCCACTATTTTACAGGTCACTTCAGAGAGAGCCTTTGCCAGAAAACTCAAGCGCCATCCTGATCCTTTTGCCTGCTTAACGCTTGGCCACATCTGATCAATAGAGCTGCTCCTACAGAATGGCTGTCTTTTGCTACCAATAGAGATTCCCTCTGGATCACTCAGTTCACTTATTTGCTTCCTTGTTCTTGAAGTTTATAGCACTTCTGTTGATAGAAAGCTCATTTTCTGCTCCATGAAGCTGATATCTGTCACTAGGACCAACGTCTTGTAATAGTTTTTTCTACTATTACTAATTAGCCTCATGTCCTGATGCCTTTTGTTATGCTCAGCTTTTATGCAAAGCTCTTCTATCTTCTTCACTCAGTCAATTTAAAAAAGCCTTTATAGGAAGGAGTTGAATAAGCTCTTAGGGCAGCTGGTCCAGAAGCTTTACACTGCTATTTTTATTCACTCAAGCCACATTTACCACCCTCCAGAAAACTTCATCCTCCTGTCTCCTCACGTGTTCTTAGGGTTTATTTCTCAGCTCACTTCAAACCCATGAGATAAATGGAGTGGAGACCACAGGCTGGACTCTCAAGGCATCTCTGGTCAGATAGCAGCTGAACCAAAACTTAGGTGCAGAATTCCCTAGTTCAAGGACTGAGCTAGCTGAAGGCATTCCCACCACATTCTCCTTTCCCTGCTCAGCGCTTCGCCAGTAGGAGATGTGGTGCATTCGGATCAGACCTTCTCATTGCTAGGAGGGGCTTATTTTCAAATTTAAAGAACTTGTATGAGCTGCCTCTGCCCTCCTCCAAGAAGAAGGTAAGAAAAGCTATTAACATCCTAGCAGTCATCTGGTTTTAGGACTAGAAACAACCTTCAGGCCTTGATTCCTTCACCTTATCTAGCATCACAGTCAGCTCTGAAACATTTTATAGGGAGCATATGAGAGACCCAGTGATCTCCCTGAAAAAAAACCATATGTGCCGTGTTGCTGAGTGCACACCTGCCCCTATCTTTCTAACTCTCATGTTCCTTATGTATTGTTTTTTAAGTTCCTGCCCAAGCCATTTATTCAGAACTCCGTTCAATCCTGAAAATGAGTCCATTTGCAGTGTGCTGCAAAGATACTGACTATTGGAGGACTTCATGTGATCCAGCTTAAAAAGAGTTCTGTATCACATTCCCCCTTGTTTCCCAATAAAAAAATCAAAGCAGAAACTGACTGCCGGTCACACACTTGTCTAGGATGGAAAGTAGGTCACATAGGCACTAGAGCTTCAAACAGTCAAGAGACATCAGAAAATAAATGTTCTCTTCCCATAATTTTTAAATCAGGCATGACATTCAGCATAATTTTTTTTTTTTGTCTTCTTGGAACAGCTTCTTGACATTTACTCATATTTGTGACCTGCTTCCGATGGGTTGCACAAAAATTGGTTTTTAAAAGGTTTCTAAATGGGGAGATATAACACTTAATGAGTCATCCTGACTCTTGTTGCTCTCGGTCTTTAGACATTTGCCTCACAGCACTCCTTGAGTCTACCTGCCCTGGCACAGCATCACATAAGTTTACTATCTTCAGCCTTGGAGCTTGTTTGAGAGCTGGAACAATGCTAATCAGCCAGGTGTGTTACATATATGTATCCACAGAGAATTAAATAAAAGTTGATATTAATTTTCTTGCAGGGCAAACAATCTTTTTAGTCCTCAGCCTTCACTGCTGGTTTCAAAGGCAAGCAACTACATTTTGGTAATTCATGGTCATAATTTGTACTACATGATATTTCTGAATCTAACTCTAAAATAATGTCTGTGCTGATTTCTGCCCAAGAAGTATTAAGCATCTTTTCTACTAATACAAATGCTCTTTTGTTTCAACTGCATTTAAATTTAACTCTTCTAAATTCTGCTATAGGGGCATCTAAGGAGATGCACAGTCCAACTTATAACATTGGACTACTACATTACCAAAAATGATAAACACGTTTAAAATATAATTTACAGGGAAGTCAAGCAGCGAATTTCAGAATGGTCAAATGTTGAGGTTAGGATCTTTGTTGCCCAAACTGGTTGTAAGTTTAGTCTCACAGTAGCAGTTGGAAATATTTGTTTTAATCAGCTATGGTCTGTCTTTCCTTTCATTAGGAACAGACTTATTCTACTAGAAATTTTCATTACTCATCCTAAAATTGCATTTGAGAATGAATAACAGCAGTTACCTGCACACCGGTTCTCTATCTACAATAATGCAGACACCATCATTTTCACAAGGGTTGTTTGGACAGAAATCTGGAACCTCTATCTCTGGCTTTTCAGTCTGGGTGACTGAGGCTGTTGTGATAGTTGTGGTGGTGGTAGAACTAGTGGTAGGCTTGGTGGCAGTGGTGGGCTTGGTGGTGGCACTTGGCTGAGTTGATAGTAGATGCGATATATCTGTACGATAAAACCACAAGAAATAAAGTCTTTACTTCATGTTATTTTTCCTCTTATTCTAATGATACATTCTAATAGTAAAGAGCAAAGAGCCTATCCACAGGTATAATGGATAAATAGTCTTTTTTACCTTTCAGGACCATGATGTATTTTGGAAATGTCCTCTAAAGTTTTTCAGAAGCAGACAATTTTATTCAAAGTACTCTCTTCAAAATAATTTGCACAGAATTAGCATCATTTTATACACCTTCACATGAGATAAAGGAATTATACAGTGGATGTACCTATCCACAAATTTATTCAAACATGTGATTTGACTTTAGATACACACATAATTCCAAAACTGCTCATGTGCAAAGTATATAATGTGTATTTATATCTGCAGCATTAGTGGCTTAGTAAGTATGTGACATTCTATGTTTACTGAATTGTAAGGAATAGGTTTACATACCTTCCATTGTTAAAAGAATATAAACACTGTCTTCTTTAATAAAGTTGCGGCTTCTAAGTCTCTGATGAGTTATAAATGCACTCGTTCCACTTCCTGGACCTCTCATGAATGTAGTTCCATTGGAAAAAGATGCTATGGATCCCACTTTATCTGGCCTATCCCATAAATAAGATGATGAGGAATCTGGAAAAAAAATTAACTGAATGTGAGTGTGGGACCATTCTGGATTTCTTTCTCAGCAGGGTCCCTTCTGTCTCAGGTAATCTCTGCTGAAAAGTAGTACTGAGGCCTCTCTCTCAACAACCAAGACAGAGCGCATCCTACTTTCCCTGCTGCTGCTTAGCTGCTCGTGGATACCATGAATATGGAGGAGACGATACATTACCTGAAACTCAGAGGAGGAGCAATGGTGAACCTGCCTACAGTATTTGCAGATTGAAAACCTGTTGCATTTTCTTTTTATTTCTTTTCACGTGTGGTGGGCAAGAAGATGAGTAGCACATAAACCATCTGTAAAATGAAATTATTCAGGGCTTCTCAAAAAAGAGCATCTCTTGATGTGGGTGTAGGGCAAAGGGTACTTGAACCACCAGAATGGTCACAGGCCACAGATGTTCCCTCCATCAAACCCTACTCTAAATCTCAAAGCTGAGACTGATTGTCTATGAAAGTATCTGACAGAGGGAGAAGAAATTGCCTGCTTCAACACCTCTACTGATTAGAGAAAGGGCAGGAATTACAAGGCTTCTCTTGGGAGTCTGGGGCTATTAGCAATATATCAATAAACAAGGGAGAAGGAGCAGAGTACAAACAGACTGCATGTCCACAGGGGCAGGGAAAGCAAAGGGCTAAGCACTGTGGTCATAAGAGCAGAGAGCACTGGTGTGGTGCATCTTTCATTTATGGGGAGGACATTTACTTTTTCTAAATTACCTCCTTTGTTTTCACATAGAGACAGTATCATAGAAAAATTAATGAAAATCATGACATTTAAAAAATAATACCGTGAATTAGACATTTTTGTGCCTCCTTCCTTCACTAATGTTACAGGTCTGAAAGCCCAGCTAACTAATTCAGTGATGGAGATGGTTTCTTTTGGCAAAACCCTTATATCAATGTAGAAACTAATTCTGGCTTAAATCCAACCTTTATCCAATGATGAATATGGAGGGTTTCTCCAATATCTCTCTTTATAGAGATTCCTACCATTTCTCAGAGTTATATCTTTACCTCATCTTCCTCCTTTCTGAGTTATTGTGGACAATTGCTCTTTATCTTCTCACACCTTGAAGGAGTACAGCTTACATAATCAGTATTTTGTCCATCTGGAGGTTTGCCCTGGATACCACCGTACCTTTTACAAGGAGGGTGGGGATTTGTTTAATAGCTGTACTTTTATCTGGTGTGAGCTGTGTGTATTGTTAACTCAGTATTTTTCTTTTCAAGTCTTTTGGAAAACTTCCATTTTCATTAAAAACAGATATAAATGCATCTTCACAGAGCATATGAAAGAAATTTTAGGAGTCAATCATCCACCTGTTTCTTAGGCAAATCAACTTTGAAATCCAGGGTCCAAGCTTAACCTACTTGTATGTTCATTTTTTTCTTGTCTGTGGATCAATTATATTGCTGCTGAGAGCAAATGAAACATTCCAGAAGCTGGAAAAACTGCATTAATTTACACAGTGAGAAAATTTCACTCCTTATATTTTGGCTGTGCTGTGTTTTAAACATACTGGATGGCATGTCTGATTTTAACTAACCTGATAATTGCGAAGGGTCGGTTGTTATACTTCTTTGGTTTGACATCCGTTGACGAATATCAGGATGCTGGTCAAGCAGAATCATGGTACTTTGTTGCCATGCACAAGGCCATTGCAAATGATCATCATTTGCTCCAGAAATCAAATACAAGTATATTCCTAAATTAAATGGGTTACTGGTGGTACCATTTACTTGCAAGCTGACCTGAAAAGCATATCCTTTACTAGAGTAAAAAGGTGGACTGTATATTGTTCCTGCTGTCCCTGCTGGACTTGTACTGAGGAGATGTGTGAAATTTCTGATATGCCAGACGTGGTGGGGACACTGAGTTTCTGACAAGTTGATGTCATCAATAGAGAGGCCTCCATTTGATGAGCCCCTTCCTCTCACTCCTTGAAACACAACCCGGAATTTACTCGTGACGTTCAAAGAAACATGATGGAGCTGCCAGTAAGTCGCAGGTGAACCTGAAAAACAAGGGTAGGGATTTCTGAGTAAGCAGTAGTCAAACACTGCACACGTCTACAGACCCTATACCAATGTTATGTAAGAATTTCTCCGTTCTGCTGGCACTGACATGATGGAATACTTCTCCTGTAGATGTTACATTTTCAGTGCAAGACCATATTTTTTGAATTTGGTTTTTCAACAGATTTAATATATATAGCAGCTCTTTAAGTGAAAACAGCATTAATGTTTTTTTAAGACTCTTTTCCTTTTATATTTTTAAAGGGCATTGCATTAAATTAGCATAAATGTTGTGATAATTAAATTCACAAAGATGGCTGTCACCTGTATTATTAAAAAGAAAAAAATTCAGAGCAAAGTATATTTAAATAGCTGAATAACAGCATGTCTCAACATAGAATGCTACAGAGGATTCTGGAAGCCTAGAACTATGAGATTTGTTCATGCAATTGGTTTTGCATATTTAATTGGCTTGGCGGAAGTTTGCCTATGAAGAAGTTCTGTTCACCCATCAAATGATTAATGTTACTAAGTTCAAATTAAAGCCAGTCATTTGCAAAACTTATTTCATGTAATAACACCTCACTGTGAGTCTAATGTTGCATCCAAAAGTTCATGAACTAGCAAATTCCACTTGACCCCAAGAGCAGTGTACGCAAAAGCAAGGACCTCTGCACAGGGGCCTTGTAAGGCAGGTGAAAGTAGGACATCCTTTGTTGATAGCATATGCAGAGAAACAGTTTCTTTTGCTGTCTGGTTTATGTTCAGCTGGGTGGAAGACTTTCAGATGCTTTTATGGAACAAGCAGTGCCAGTCCCAGGTACAGAACTCACACTTCGCTTTCCAAACAATTCTAAACACAACACAATAGATCTCAGATATGAATCTTAATTTCTTGCCATTTTTCAGTACCATTATAATTAGAAGGGAAAAAAAAAAAAACCAGAAACAAAACCAAAAGCACCCCACTGTTTTCCGTTAAATTTTCTTCTGCATAAACTGAAGCTTTTTTGAACTGCATAGATCATATGCAAGACCGGGGTTTCTGACCCGTGTTTAATGAGCAGATCAGCTACTGCGCTGTGAAACATCCCACGGCCAGCACCTCCCCTGCTCCCCAGCTGAAGGCAGCCACAGCTGCCCCAGACCAGCAGAGAGGGTTCTGGCCTTGTCCCTCAGCCTCTCAAGTGTGGTGATTCAGCACAAATCCATGAGCAGCTCAGCCAGGATCATGGCTGGAAAGGGCTGTAGGGTCACTGTTTCTTCCAGTTTGTTCACTGCGTTGGTGACTGTAACTTCTCCCATGAGAGAAGCGAAACAGCTTGGGGGAAAAAATTATCTTAAACCATCCCTGAAAGTTTTACCAGAGATTGTCAAGCAGGGTGCCCATTTAGACACACATATGAGAGCAGAGACTTAAAAGGAAATTACAGACTTGAGAAAGCAGGAATGGGAAATGGGACCTAACATACGCGCAGGAGTATTTGTGAAGGCTGTAGTGTGGAGAAATTAACCTTGGTTTCAAAGTAGCATTCGAAAGAGTTTGTAGGGCTTGGACTGATCTGAAATCTACATCTGCCTCAGCAGCCCTAACATGTATATTAAGGATTCCTGATGGCAGGGATGATGAAAGCATCAGGCTGAAGAAAAGAGTGGAAAAAATAAAAGAAAAACAGGCATGAGTGGTAGCTGAGCCTGAAGGGACAAAAAGAGTCAGAAGAGTGGCCTTGATACCTATTTAGTAAAACAACTTACTCAGACTCCTATATAACCAGAAGACTGACGTTATCTGTAGCTGTAATGTAGACTAAGTAATAGTTAAATATTTGAGAAAGTAATTTAATCATAAGGTGACTTTGGCAATTCTAGCTTAAAGAGCTCTTGCCCATTAAGTGACCTCAGTTGCTCATTCTGTAGGCCATAGACTCCTAAAACCACAAGAACTTAATTTTCTTCAAACTACAACTCAGATCATGATCTGCTGCCCATATAATTCAGTTATTTCAAACCTTGTTTAAAAAGTAAGTTAAATTTTATTTATCTTTTCTAAACTGGTATGTTAGGTATTCCAGGGCACTTATATTTTCCATTTCTTTATTATGACTTTCTTATTCATTGTAATTTGCTCTAATGACCCACTTCATCTGTTGCTATTGATACCAGCAATTGTAGAACAGTTAAAATAACTGCTCATGGAATTTTAGATGTTTTGGTGAGAGAACTATCTTGATAACTCAAGAGTTTGTAATTTGTGGTAATTGATTGTATTATAGGAAAATGGCTGACTGAGGATCCGTCAAGTAAAATTTCACCAGCAGGGAACCAGTTACATAGTTAGAGAAGAAGTCAAAGACTAACACTAGGAGATGAGTCACCTTGCTACAATATTTTCCCCCAGTACTTTGGAAAGGATACTGAGTATAGATTAAAACAAAATTCAATTTTATTCCATACCTTCTATCTCTTCAATGAGTCTTAAAGTACCGTTCGGATGGGCTGAAGTATACTCCCTGACCCAGACATACAGCCGGTCACTTTCGTGACCGCTGTTATAGAAATAAAACTGTAAGCACTGAAAGCCCCTTTTGGGATACAGAATTCGACTCTCCAGGATAGCTGTGCTTCCCTCTACTCCAACGCTGGTGTTGAAATGCATGAAGAAGCCAGAATCTGTCAAAAGTCAATGAGAAAGAAACAGTAGAGGAGAGAGTAAACAAAATCTTTCTGGCTTACTGGTATTCTTAACACTGTATGGTAATGACACTAGAAGACATGGTCGAGTCAGGGTAAGGTACACCCTGTACAGATCCTCAGATTGAGGCTTGTTACCTGTTTACACTCTCCAGAGGCAGAACTGTTCTTCTGGAAACTTTTTTCCTCATTTGGCTGTCTCTAGCAATTTGTACTCGAAAGCATGGGCTTTTAGTCTTTACCAAGCACCAGCAACTCACAGTTGACTCTCTCTCTTGAGGACCGGTTTAAGCTCCTGAACACATGAAATCTTCTCTGACAGGCTCAGAAATAACTGACTATATTCCGCAATTAAGTGTTCACCTGAGCCCTAATAATATACATAATTTTTAAAACCCAGTCCTTTCCAAAGACTTACTGAGCAATTATTCAGAAAAGCAGCAGTCCTTCTGTTGTACCTGTACCATAGGTTAGAACATTTTACATAGTTCTCTTGTCAGGGTGTGACACTAAGACTAGAAAACAGATCAAAAGAGATGAGGACATTCCATCCTCTCAAATAAGCAGAAAATCAAATGTATCACATGATGTCCCTAAGTATGTAGATTTATGTTGCTTAGTTAAAAAATAAACTGTAATTTGCCGACAAATAAACAGGGAACAAGGCAAAGATCAAAGTCAACTTGCATACCTCTGCAGAAAATACTTCCTAAAGAGATAAGAACATTTTTTTTCTCATACCTTCGCATTCTCCCATATTAGTATGATCAGTATTTGGCCCAGCAGGAACCCGAGACAAACGCTGCCAGTCACTGTTATCATCTGAACTTTGAATCATGCCACATATATTTTCAAGTTCAAAACTACATGTGTCCATGAAACTTAGGGAAGAGGCTATAACATTAACAAAAAAAAAAAAAAAAAAAAAAAGTTGTAAATCTCTATTACACAACATACGTTTTAATTCTTAATGACCAAAGCCAAGAGCAGAGAAAGACTAAATGCAAACACCAAATAATCAGCAGTTTCAAATACCATCAACATTCATATGTATAATGTTCAGGAGCTCAAAGAATTTCGTGATTAACACTGATATTAATAAGATATTTTCAGGACCACTCTGGGCACTTAGCAAGTACAGGAGGATGCCAGCTAGTTATCATATCACATCTTTTATTTATAAAAGGAACACTAATACCAGCCCCAATCCACCAACCTTCACACAGTCAAAAGGTCCTGAGACTTCCCTTTCATTCCTTTGCTTTCTTTGGGCCAGCCCACACATGGCCACAGATTTTGATAAAAGTTCACTAATGTATCTGCTGGAGTGCTTCTTTTGAAATACAGTAGAACAGAAGTTATTTTACTGCAATAAGCAAACCTTGATTTTCAAAACACTGAATTAAAAAAAAACAACCCAAACATTTGGCACAGGTGCATTTGAGACCAGTGGATATCTCATCTCATACAAACTTTTAAGATGTCTTGCACGTAACAAGTGAAAAATTAAGTGAAGGAAGACTGTGCAGTTGAATAGGAAAGAGAAAACACTGTATGAAATATTTTCTCTGTCTAAAGCAAACCCTTGATGGGTGAGGGATGACAGTCCAGGTTTATCCCTATTCCTAGCTTTGTCTCCCATTGTACCACGTCTGAGCTCTGTGTAACACCAGCCATGATTTATAATTAATAAAATGCTTTTCAGATTATGTATAAAATATTGTGGCAGGTTTAAAGGTTTCATTGCACCACAAAAAGGGCCTTGTGTATCACAAAAAGCAACCTCAGTGGCATGCCAGATGCTTCACTTAGGCTGTAGCTCAGGGAAACACTAAAGTAACTGCTGCCAAATCAGTTGTACTGCTGAGATATTGTCCTCATAGAAATCTAACCATCCTCTGGAGGTTGCAAGGCTATCAGAAGTGTTGTATGACTGATACCTATGACAGTATTGGTATGTTGTTGTAAAAACTAAGAAAATATTTCCACACTAAATGTTATATTGAGTGCTGAAAAAAAGAAAGAAAGAAACAAAGAAACAAAGTGCTAGGGTGTTGGGAAGAAGGTAAACAAAATTAGAGAATTATTAGATGAAAGAACTCTTTGAAATCAAAATACAAAACAAGTTATGAAATTGATTTGCCCAAACAGGAAAGCAGCCTATCTACCTTACTTAGAAAGTGCCGAGTGGCACGGAGTAGTGACCTAAACAACAGGCAGAGAGAAAAGCAAGACCCAATAGTTTATGATGTATTTTTTAGACTAATTCCTGAAACAGGGGCATGGGGCACTGCTTGAGGCAGGTTTGGAACTCCATCTGCACCAAAAGCCAAGTACTTTCTTGGTATGTAGTGAAAGGCTGGACTCAGAACCAAATACACAGGGGACGAGTGCTGAGTCCTAACTTCCAGTGGCTGAGGGAAACCTCACGGTCAGTTCTGTTAAGTAATATGCTAGAAGGGGAAAGCATACTAAAATTTACTGTTATCATATGGTGTGAAAGACAGGCCTGAAGAAGAGATCAGAACAGCATGAAAGCATCGGTCAGAATTTCTTATGCTGTGGGTGTTTTGTTTTTTTTAATTTAGGAATCAAATTTTCCATTTTAATGCAATTTCCTAATCTTTAGCAGAAATTCAGAAATTTAGAAGGCCTTTAGCATTCAACTTAAACTTTCCCTTAAATCATGTTCATTAACAGAAAGAATCTTTTGATTCCTCTGGGAGGCTATCTGCCAGACCATGTTTGGTGTTCTCAGTCTCCTCTCTAACCTGAAAGGATCAGTCTAGCAGATGGGGGGGCGAGGGCTGGGACCTGTGAAGCACCCTTCCTCCCTGGCACAGGGGCCACTCAGACAAATAGTGGATGAGCTGAAGACCACTTAGGGCTCTGCGAATATCATGTACACTATATGAAGCCAAGGGACAGACTGGGGAGTGGGGCAGATCCCGATCGCACTGAAGGTGGTGGCAGTTCTGTCACTAATTTCAGCGAGACTGGGACTTCTTTCACTTGGGGAATGTGCTTATCAGTTAAATACTTCACGACATTATAACTTTATTCTTATGTAATGCATGAGAATGATGGAAAGTATGTTAGATTAATGGAGGGGAAGAAGGACCCATCTACTCTTAAAGACATCCTTAGCTGTAAGCACCTTCTGTAACACCTGACTGTGCGCCAAGTGCTAGAAGCTAAGGCTGCATGTGTGTTCAGTTTAGACCTACATGAACAGAAATATTTTCATCAGAATTGTATACTTTTAAAAAGTACTGTTTAAATAAAACATTTTGATAATTATTTATGGTATCTGTAAAATGAGGCTTAAAAAATAATTATAGACCAGTAGTCACTACTTGGGATACTGAGGCAGTGGAGTAAAAGTTTTCACCTGAGTGCCAGGGGACATTTGATGCAGTCACATTTACAGAATTATATTCCAGTTTGGTAATAGAATTATCTGTATTTCTCTGTCTCTTAGTTTCACTCAACTTTCTAAAATAAATCCCACATGAGCAAAATAACTCTTTTGACTGCTTTTGTAAGAGACTGTGTTTGAAACTAAAAATAAAAATGTAAAAAGCCTTCATTTTCTTCATAACAGCATCTGTACCCTATTTGCATGAACACACACACTGTCTCACAGATTGCATGAGAGCGGGGTAGGTATGATAGCCACAGCAAAGACACTTATTTCTGTACAGTGTCTGAGTAACAGCTGTGGAATGATGAGGGGGAAAAACAAAAGGCTCTGTGCAGAAGCACACGTTTAAACAGCCACCCAAGGGATGAACAAAAATCAGCTGCTGAGTGAAGCTGGTTTTTAAATAAAGGTCAGATAAAATTGCACAGAAAACTCTGCTACTCAGCAGTGTTTCTGCAGGAGGGCTATGCTATTTCTAGCTGGACTATTATTTCTGGTGGTTTTAACACAATTCACTTCTCCAAATACGTTAGCATCTCTTTCCCTTGCGCCTGGATGAGTCTAGCATGTATGTATTACCCTCATCTATTTCAAATGCCAGAAGCAAAAGGTTTAAAAGAAATGGAGAAACTTACAGCAATTGTACAGCCGGTTCAGCTTCTGGAGATCATAATCACTGAAATCCATTCGCTGTCCTATCACGTCCATAAAGTCTGGTATGTTGGTGATGATGGTGGGTTCAGTTCCATTCCTGAATGCATTTTGGCTATAGTGCATCACAGAAGTATAGTCATAGGGAACATTCAGGGAGTCTGATGTTGTATCATTATATTTTAGGAAATTATGATCTTTACCTTATCGGGAAAAATAAAAGGAAAGATTGCTTGTTGCCCAAGAGGATCAAGTTTTGAGGTACAGGCTCAAAGTGACAAAGAATCTATCAGATCCCGAAGTATTTTTTTGTAGTCTTTTACTTGTACTTATTCTGTAAAACTATTTTTTTCTAGTGCAGAGTTATTTACCTTCCTCTTTCAGCCACTGGAACATAACGTGATGACTTCTGCTGGATGAAGCAAAGATTTTTTGCTACCAGAAATCTTTTCCCCGTGAAACTACTCGTTAACTTTGATGGGCTTGTGATACCCAAAAGTGGAGATACTGCTTCAGTACTCGAGTTAATGCAATTTGTAATTGCAATGCTTCCCTGTTTCTAATGTCTATTCTCTGATGTTTAATTGCTGGTCATTTTAGCTCACAATAAACAAGTTACAGTTGTCAGATTAAGCTTCCAGAATTTAACTGCACAGATATTTTCTGGAGTATGAGCAAAAAACCATTCCTGACTACAAAATGGAAGGTAAACTTTTAAAAGTTTTAAATTAGTCAAAATACAGTAACTATTTTCTGGTCAGTGTAAAAAAGCTGCAGCAGTTTCAAATGGCCGACAATAGCTCAACTTCTCATTAAAGAGTCAGGAAAATATAATGGAAATCAAATAAAAGTTTAAGTAATTTTCTGTAATATATACTTGCATGTGCACCTGACTTTTGATCATGATTAAATATAAGAATGCATTAGATTTAATCAATATCTGTTTTTTCAGTCCCCTGTGTGTACCTGTGTTATGAAAGCATCAGGTCTGTGTGTATAACTTTGTTTCTGAGCTACCTGAAAGTCACAGAGGACGATGACAAGCTGAAGACGCAGAGACTGAGAAGAGTCCCAAGGAACCCTGTGCCAGCTCTCAGGCTTGTGCCAAATACGTCAATTTTTGCATTCACAAGCTGCATCGCTGAAGTAACTGCCTGTGCGATGCAGACCCTAGAAAGGGGTCTCTCCTGCCTGCACACCCCTTCTGCATGCTCTGCACCCCTTCTGCACTGCCCACACCAGGTGCAGCGGCCAGGGAGAAAGAGGACAACCGGTGTTTTCACTGGAGAATTTCTACGGGTTTTCATCACACTGGGTTATCCAGAGTGGGATTTTTTTCCAATTATTTTTGTTTTGTTAATGGTTCCCAGAGTAACAGTGCTTTTGGAGTATTCATCTAAACAAACTAAATTATTCTCTTCTGCTGCTCTTCTGTACAACATGTGGCATAACAGGACTCAGATCTCTAGTCAGGGCATTGGGAACTGCCGCGGCACAAGGAGTAACCACAGCAACAACAAACGAGGCTTTTTGTCCCAAACAGATGTCACTTGATATTTAATTCATTGATATGCTGGCTTTGAAAAATAAGTCCAGATAAGAGAACAGTATGACCACCAAAGGATGGCTGGGTGGGCTATTGCACAGCTAAAAGAAAAGCAGAGAAGTGACTGACCAGGCTGAATATTGTCCCAGACAATGGACACGTAGTCGTCCCGGTCAGACCGCGACTGCTCATGCCAGAATCCCAGGGCATGCAGGAACTCATGCTGGATCGTCCCGATCCTGTCACAATTGGCTCCGATGGAGAGCTGCTGCAATCCCTCTTGCTGATTTCCCACTGAGGACCAGCAGCTAGCATTGAAATAAAATGAGAGAGGGCTGGGTGAGATACATACCATCCCCATGCCACGCAAACTCCAGAATCAGTCTGTGCAACAGGTATGTTTTTAACTTGAGCGTTGAAGTAACATTTTGCTATAGAGAGCACTTTTTCAATAATCTGTTCCTCACTGGATCCCTTTCTCTCATGTTTAGGTGTTTTGATGAACAAGCAGTTCCCCTGCTCTGGCTCTACAGTTTTTAATGGATTTTCCTTAGCAGAAAAAAAGTTGAGCTATTTGTGACAGAAGAAAACTGAGAAGATGTTGTTGGTACTCTGGTAAACATTTGAAGACTATGCACACATCATTTAGAGGTTACTTCAAATTAAGAGTTTTTAGCTGGACCACAGCATGTGACTGTGAGCGTACTTCGAGCCTGTCCCTATCAGGAGAGGAACCAAGTTCATGCACATTCTCGCCTCTGCCATTACAGCTGCTTCTCTCTTTATTGTTTTGCCTTGTGAGGGGCTGTGGCTACCAGACAAGGTACGCTTCTGCATGGCTGTGTTTACCTTCTGAAAAGTTGGTGGGTTTGACAGTGCTTTTCATAAGCTCTTTCCTTTCTAACTATTTGTGAGCTGCTGTGCTAGAGCACTTGCTGCTGACACACACTCACAAGGAAGAGCAAAACTGCAGCTGCACTGGAAATTTTCATTAAAGGATAAAAAAAAATTCAGTGAGCTATCTGCATAAGCCAATAAAATGGCACCCCATGTCCACAAACTATCAAGCACAGAGAGCTACATTTAAATTGATATTTTATTCAGCAAATAAATCAACACTTACCCAATGAAGTCCATAAAATTAATCGGGCACAAAATATGCCATAGGATTTGCAGTCCTACCACCCCAGAAATTTAAAAACACAAGCACACCATGCTCTTTCAAACCCTGTAACTTATTAGTGTGAGACATTCCCCAGTATTTCTCTTTCCACAAAGCTGTACAGGCCTTGGCTATCGATTACTCATTAAAATCACAGCATGAGACCTGAGAAGGAGGCACACGTGGCATCCATAATTTCGCAAGTTCCCCTTGAACAAGGCCTCATATCGATTATGCAGCTTCTTGTGTTGTGCAGAAGTCTAAGAAGTCCATCACAGTTTTGAGTCCAACTCATACCAAAGCAGCTGCCTCTGGCTTCACATCTGCTGCATAGTGCACAGCAGGTTACAGGGACATCCAGGACACTTGGCAAAATTAGCATCCAAACACTGGGGGATGCAGCTTCCCCTTGTCTTCAGAATGTCAGATGCCTACAACACCATCATTCTGCAGCCTCAGAGAGAGTAAATATATGGTCTGTGCCACCCAGCACTGAGAATAAAACTTAGTGAAGTGGGACAGGGCACTCCAAAGCAATGGGCACCCAGAATCCCATGTTAGCAGTGTCTTCAGAAGGGGAGAAAATGGGGGGAAAGTCCCAGCTTCCCCAAGCGTGTGAGAGCTGTATCTCCTCTGATTCAACACTTTCTGCATGGCTAGTTGCTCTGTCAGAGGCTAGAGGAACAGGGAAGTACCTGCTCTGAATAATCCCACTGGCATTCTTTTTGGAAGGTGGTCTGTAAGTAGGTAAATGCCATTGGTAGCGATGATGCCACTTATTTCAGGCACACTTTTATACTAACTTCCCATAGTACCACAGATCACCAGTATCAGCATACAGACACTGACTCACAAGCACTAAGCTGGTTAGCCAGGGATCTCTATCAGTCCACTTCTGCATGGGTTCCCCTTGTTATGTGCCACAGAGAGTTGAAGTGACCTCACAGGGGAGCTCCACGAAAACCTGATTTTCCATGTGGAAATACTATAGATGGCATTGATGCTCCCTGGTCTGCTAACCATTTGATTCTACCATGCCATGCCAGTTTTCTTGCTGAAGGAATCCTGCTCTTCATGAGAAGAGTAGGAAGAAATGCAAGTTCTCAGACTGTTCTGTGAACTTTGCAGGCACTTGCCACATCTGATGCTCCTGCATTTCTGCAATTCACAAGTATCCCTCGTGTATTTTGCTCAGCACACAGGATGGAGTTAAGCAGAGGTCTTTAAACAGATCCACAGTCTAACCTCTGCTGCAGATGCATGGAGTTGAATAGGTGAGGTGAAAAGCTGTGTGCAAGAAAACCTTACTTGTACATTTACTCACCATTATAAATAAATTACCTGTTGACATAATACAGACAGTAGCCAAGGCTTGGCAAAAGGTAGATGAAGAATGTGAACAGAGAGAGGATCCCTGCACAGGGGCTGATGACACTGTATGTACATCAGAGACTACAAATGTATTTTTACAAAGAGCAGTCAACACAACAAAATGGCAGCTGGTTTCTTCAGTGCCTGACTTCATTTGAATTCAAAAGGATAACCTAGATGAGGACTTCACAGCCTACTACAAATCCTTTTGACACAAAGTTCCCCCACCCTCCTCTGTCTGTTTTACAGATGCAAGCCAGGATTAGAAAAGCAAGATGCTTCATCAACTTTTTCATGGTGAGACAAAGCTTTATGAATCCAGCTGGTGCTGCCAGGAACTTTGTGCTCCTGTCTGCACTGTACCCTCTGGACTGAAGTCTTTAGTCTGCAGTTAGAAGAGTCCTAGCTGTTTAAAAAAAAATAATTAGGGATGGCAGAGGGGAAATGGGTTCATTTACCCACCTTTCACCTTGTCCCATTATATCAGAAGAGAGGAATGGAGTGACATGAAAGGCAGTTAATGCAGGGTCAGTCCTGATATAATTTTTTTATACAGCCTGAAGCTAGCTCACTGAAACTGGACCATTGTTTGCAGGAGACTGCAGTTTAGCTCCAATCTTTTAAAAAGTGCTGCTGAGCATTAATTGTTTTACAGATGTGTCAGCTGAGATGATAGAAACATTTCAGGGCAAACAACACACCAGGCAGTGAGGGCAAGATATGTTATCCAACTAGAGTGACTTGTCTTCATCATCATGACTCATATATTTTTAATAGACATATAAATGAAACATTGTGCAAAGGCCTCTTAGTTGCCATAGGCTAAATATAGTGGTTCTTTTTCAGGTACAATTATTAGCAAATTCAATGCATACTTTGTGTGATGAAGGACTAAAAAATTCAGCTACATGAGTTTCCCATTTGGCTCAAAAAGCAAAGAGTCATTAGCACAGGAAAATGCATTACTCCTTAAGTCTCCACTTATACATCTTCTAGGGATGAGCTTCAATGTCATGCATACAGCATGAAGAGCAGCAAATATAAAGAGCTGAAGAAATTGTTTTAAGAAATCTTGAAACAATTATCTGCTACAAATATCTCAGAACAAGCCAAAGGGAAAGCAAAGCATTATCAGAAAATCTTTTCCCATTTATGAATGCATTCTCATATCAGGAAATGATTTTCTGAAAGTAAATTTCCTCACCAGGCTATCAAGCTTTTCCTGATCTCCTTTTATAAAAGAGAAATGGTTCAGCACAGACTGGAGAATATATTTGTTCTTGTTGCACTATTTGGATAGAGACTGTCTTAGAAAAGGAAGCAGTTGGGGCAATTTTGACTTCTCTACTGAAGTCTTATTTTATGGTGAAATAGCATAACTCATCAAAAGAGGTAAATAAAGTGAAACCTCTGTAAAATATCTCTGTGCTACATAGCATTTAAAAATATCACTGTTATATCTGAATGCTGGTGTCACATTGTTCAAATGCAATTCCATTTGTTATAGTCAAACAAATTAATTGTCTCAGAACAACCATATTTCTGCTGGGATTTTTTTTTCCTAAAAGCTAAGGTGTACTAAGAATGACCATTTGAAAGTGATGCTCCATATATCCAAAGATCAGTCAGGAAAATAATTGGCTTGTTTCTGATATCTTTTACCATGCCCAGAAAATTACCTCTTAAAGGACTTGATTTCCTCTTATATTTAAAAATAAATATCAGCAAGAAGTTGTTCATTACTACCAAGGTAACAACTGTTTTGGAAACTACTACATTTTCCAGATTAAAAAAAGACTGGAAAAAAGGAAACAACAAAAATACAAAATTATAATCAGATATATAAGTTTTAGAGTGAATACTGGCCATGAAAATCGCCTGAAGCCAAACCGGATGAATGGTATTTTACATTACTCCTCTTACCCACTTCCTTTGAACACAGATATGTAATTCTCCTCCCCTTCCCAAGGTTTGAAGTCAATACAGGTTTTCAGTCGATATTGTTCAAATGCCTTGAGGATGAGTCCCTTAGCATTCATTTCTGAAACGCAAACAGTGTTCTTGTCAATACTGAGCCAAGAGGTTTGTACTATTATCTGCATGAGCAAGTCCTAAGGGCCGGTCTTGCTCCAGCAACCTTTGATCAAAATAAGCAGGCCTTCTGCTGGATTAAGACCTGAGTAGGGACCCAAAATACATAAACTATGCTGTTGTGACATTATATCTTGTTTTGTTTCCAGATAATTTTTCTTTGGTACTTATGTATAAAATATGATGTGATGAGTACATAAAATATGACACTGCATGGTTCTTAATTTTGTAAATTCTTTCATTTACTTTGCTGAGATTTATGTGAGCAAGTATTAAATAAATAGGGAACAAAGACATTGGATTTTTTAGTGCAGACCGCAGGCTACAGATCTCTCAGAATCTCTCCAGGACTTGAGCTGCTAACATATCTGGGATATCTCCTCTAAGCAACTTGCATGGTTTCAACCCAGTTTAGATCTGAATCTAAAGCAGGGGTGGGTGATTATTTTTTTCCTGTCATGTACCAGAAAGATGATCCAATGTTGTTCAGCGAGGGCACAATCTCCCCACGTGGCTTACAGTAAGAACTCAAGGTCCTTGTCTCACCACTCACCTCTGCTGTGCAGAACCACAGCCAGGTGGAGTCAAAGGGGTGGAGACAAACTATGGTGTGTCCCTGGCCCACATTATGTGACTCAATGTGCCATTGCAAACTGCATTGGCTGCCAGAAGGCCAATTTGCCATCAGTGCTGCAGATGATGTAAACGGCCAGGTAAGCTTCCTGGCTTGAAAAAGATCTTCAGTGCCCTGTTTTTGATTCTGCTTAGTAGAGTCTCACGTCTCAGATATCTGCTTTTAAAACCAAATCAATTTGCTGGAACATAGCAATGGCATGATAAGAACCATCCAAGAAAAGAGGTGAGACCCAGCACCAACACCAAGATGATATACCCTGCTTGTGCATACCCAGGCCCTGCTGTGGGAAATGGTCTGCTCTAGACTGACAAGAGGAAAGGATGCCACAGTATCTTTATCAACCTGTACTAACATGTCAATCAACACGACATACAAACATTGTCAAGGGCAAATACTGTACCCAGGCTATCATCAAGGACGTAGGGTATAACATGGGGCCACTGATAGTTGTCACCAATGATGGAGTTTCGTTTCTGCATCAGAGAAAAAAAATAAGTATGCAGTCCGTAGTAAAAAGTGATTTAGTATCAGGAACTACAATAGTGCTAAAACAAAGCATGTTTCCTACAAGTCCATGTAAGATACAAGAAATCAAAGAGCTCAAAAACTTTGGAGGTTTAAGGCTTGGGTTGGAAATCTCTTTGCTCCCTTCTACAGGTGTCTTCAACTTCTGCAGCATTTTCTCCATAGAAATTACCTGAGATTTTGATGCATGTGTGCAGAGAGTTTCAGCTCCTGTGGGAAGCATTAAGAGCTACAGTCCTGAAAACTCTACAGAAATGAAATGTTTTGTAATTTTTCATAATGTAAGGAGTACAAGGTAAGCTTGTTTCTGTGCCCTTAAGTGCTGTGCTTGCTTCCACTGATATGCTCAGGCCAAAGCCGTTCACTAAAAGGGAGAGTAAACCACTATTGACTTTCAGGGTACAAGAGAGTTTGAGGGTTTCTACTAGGTATTTCTGAGATGCAACTTGTTATGTAATTAATTCCTTTTTTAAAATTATCAGATGGGGACATTGGACAGATCCTTTAAAATGTGGTATCACAGATCTAATTTTTCTATTGGTTTTAGTGAATCTACTTGCATGATGAAGGTTTTGCACCACTGGTCTGTAAATTTAATTGGCTCATAATAAATATACAGATAAATGAAGAATCTTTTATATAAACCTGTCCAGATGATGATCAGTGCTGCTGAATCTCTTAAAAGTTCAAATGGAAAAAAAACCACAGTAAAGGAAATGAGAAGCTAATAATATTGATCTAATGGCTAAACTGACCTTATTCTGGATAATGTTTCTGCAAATGCACCCAACTCCCTGTCTATGACATTTTGTAGAAATCCATCCCCAAACATTTTCAGTTTATTGTTACATAAACAGCATTTATTGTTAGTAGGAGCAGGATGCATCAATCATTTCCATGCCAGCGATACTTTACATTGCATAAGTCAATGACACATTTCTGTTTTTATATTTTATATTTGAACTCACCCTGTCAAGTTTGATGTCTCCCTCAAAAAGGTCTAGTCCTAAAGCTAAAGGGAAGATGAGATTAACATTCAGTTATTGTATTGATCTGTGGCTACCATAATGAAAAACACACACAAAAAAATTAAGATAAACTGAATTTTAAAAAAACCTTCATTGATGTCAAAGATATCTTGATCAATTCCTCCATCTACATCTATTTCTGAAAAATAAAAAGACAAGTGAGGTAGGGCATTAGCCCTTGCTGTTATCTTTATGAAGTGTGAAAATTAATGCAATAACAGTAATTATAAATCTGTGTCTGTCCTAGCGATGTTTATGAGCAGCTGGTTTTGTTGACTGCCTCCCGTGCATACAAATAGATCTCTAAAGAGAACTCACCAGTTGTCTCTGGAACAGGCTGGGGAGGAGGAAGAAAAAAAGATATTATTAGAAAGGCATATAATGAAATGCAGCTCGTGTTACTCTCTCAACAGTATTAGAGATGCGATTTAAGCTCAACTGACAGCACTTAGCGCATGGCTTTGTATTGGATTGACTGGACCCACTGCCTCCTCATTTGACTGGAAATGTTTATTTGTATATGTGTCAGCTTTGTGTCCTCCCCACTTCAGGCTGCCCAACAAGTCAGTCACCCAGTACCGCTTCTGTGAAGTTTTCACAACCGTTTTTCTCTCAGCTCAGGCAGTGCTGAATGGTCCTTCACGAACAGGAAAAAAGAATCCATTATTTCTATGAAATCAAGTACTGCTTGATTCAAGTACAGGAGCTGTACAGAACCTATGGAAGCTATGTTTAAGTTTCCATCATAAAGCTGAAGATGGGAGAATAGAACGAGTAGTCCGGTGTCACTGCAGCAAGTCTCTGAAGGACAAGGTAAAGAGTCCAGGTCACTTCAGCCCCAGTTCAGTGTCTTAACTGGACCCTCGTTTACCTAAGTGATACCAGCTCAAAGACTCTTTCAGAAATGTGTAAAATCCATAGGCCATAATGAGCTATAATGAAATATACATAGCACACTTTTTCTTGCCATAACATGCCTGTAGAATATAATCTATACTCTTTTATTATATATTTCATTTTGGACTGACTTGGACATACTTGACATAACACTATGCAACTATTTCTCATGCAGTGAGTAAAATCATGAACAGCCTTCCTAAGCAATTGTTGCTGGGTGGGTTTTTCAGTTTCTCACCAGAAGTCTTGTATTTGTATGTTTGAAAGGAAGTTCACAAACTGAAGGTAAAAAACACCCTTAATTTCTAAGCTCTGATGATATAGGTTACAAATACAGCAAATGGTAATATGTAACAGCAATTTTGAAAAGCAGGGTGGGATTTTTACTTTTATTTTTACTACAGTTCTCTCCCCTCCACTCCCCAACTGTTTTTCTTTCTCCATATAAGTAATTTGTTATCTTTCATACTTTCAGTTTTGCATGTAGGACCTATTTTACTAGTGTGATAAGCATCTGCAACCTCCATTAGAAGCAATGAACAGTACAAGATCAGAATGTGGAAAACCAGCAAAAATCAAGTCCATGCAGTCCACGAGAATATTAATTCTGATGATTTCTACCATCTGTATGAAGGATAAGAAAATAGTATGGCTGGAATATTCAAGAGAGATTCAAATGCACATGTTCTTCTAGACCTGACTTTTGGCACATAATGATGGGAACAATTCTGAGGGCAAATATAACTGGGGGCCCTAAAACTGATGTCATTCATATAAAAACTTTAACCAAATGCAGAAAAAAAAAAAAAACAAACAAAAAAACCTCCACAAAACTTCAATGAAATGTCTTCATTTGGAAAAGGTTTGGAAAGAAAGCTTTGAAATTGTCAGAATGTCCTTTTTTAGCTTTTTAATGAAAGATTCATTTTCAATCTGAAATGACCGTTCTGTGAAAACTTCAGCAAATGGCAGAAAGAATATTGGAAATACAAAAGCCTAAAAACTCATTTTATCATTTTGATTCACCTGAACTAAAACTAGTTCAAACTGTTGCTTCACAGTTTTTGTCAGATTTTAATCATTTGTTTTGATTGCCTAAGAGGGGAAAACCATTTTTTGCATAACCAAGTAGAAACTATAATTTATAGGTTTAAGAGCGATAATGTCTAATTGGTATGAGCTGGCATAATCAAATGCTTAACATCTAAGTATTATATAAACAGGCAAAGTTTTAAACCAAGTTCTTCTGCTTCTAATTTTCTTAATGAAAACTGCCACCCACATATGTCCTTGCCCAGCCTAAAGGCAGGATTTTGACCTTCAAGTGTTGGTTACAAAAATCATTGAGTAGACACTGTTTCCTGACCCAATTTCTCCTGAAACAGCACTGTTTCACTACTTCACAGTTTTAGGTCGTTTCAAAATTTGGTAGATTTTAAGCTACCTGATTCTTAAATAACCCAGTGTCATTGTGGAAAAGTGACCAAGTCTATTGAAAAACTGTTTCCAGACTTGGACAGATTCAAATGCTGAAGGACTGATTTTGATCTCACATTTCACTGAGTTAACTGGTATTATTCAGGTTTACATTGATACATAAGAAATAAGGATGGGGACTTCAGAAAAAAAAGAATAAGGATATAACTGTATAAAGATACAGTTTAATAAATCAAAATATCTTTACCACACAAATCGTCCATAAATTTGCAATGTCAACAGAGTCTTCTTACATTCTGAAGTTTTATTGCCCATATATGCTCTCATTACATTTCATTATCACTGGATATGCATGACAGTATCCAGTCCACGAGTCCACATATTCAAGTTTTGAAATGAAAGTGCAGCTTGTAAAACAAGCTGAAAGTACATGGGCAAAGTGTGTAACACACATTTTAAAGATTTCATTTGCTTTTAAACTCCCACTCTCACACAGATTTCTAGCTAACGTGGAAGGAAAAAACGACAAGGAAAGCTTGCGATATTCAAAAATTAAAATCACATTGTCATCCTTTCCATTAGAGATTGTTGATGGAGAAGAAGCATACCTATATATGTTGAATCCTCTTATGGCCATTAATGGAGAGTAAAATGTTTCTACAGTTTTAGTAATTATAAACTACAATATACACATACCAATTAACCAGAAAGCGTAACTGTCCTAAAGGTAAAAACTGGCTAGCTAATGGTAAAGCTCCTCTATCAGCAGCAAAAGCTCACAAACTGAAATCAATGTAACTAAGTCCAGCAGCACTTTTGGTGCACAAACCAAAACGTGAGTCCATGACCGAAGAATACCAAATTCAGCAATTGACTCAAATCCAGGGTGGTCCTCAGTGTCTGAAAACTGTCACTGAATGTTTCACACTGGAGGAATCCCTTCCATCACTCCTTTCCACTTCCTTCTCAACAAAACTAGGTCTTTAGTCCTGTGAATCTCAACAGCAATCTACTCAGTTTCAAAAGGAGTATCTCTGTGTACAAGTATTACTCATTTGAGTAGCAACGGCTTCTGTCTCAACACCAGCCTGACAACTGAGACCTATGCGATGCATTTCTAGTCTCTGAAAGTTTTTAAATAAACAACAAATTCACAGTTCACAATCACCTACAGAGGAAAATTATATTACCTGCGGTGTACCAAAGAGGAACCTAATTTAGTCTAATCAATGCTATTTTTAAATCTCCACACACAAAAAATTCTAAACATTTATAATATTAGTCCTTACCTTTGGCAGACATAGTTTATGTGAATTAAATTACATTAAAGATTGGTCAAACCATGGCTTGTGAACACATTTAACTGGCAAATAATTCAAGTGCATTTTGAACAGGTGGGAAACATCTCACCTATTTTAGTCACATAAAAGCTAGGTAAGTAGACTCACTCAGTAATCAGCAGAAAAACAAATTAGTAATTGCATACATAATTAATCTGTCCCTAAAATAGCTATGGCACCATCATGATGCCCTGGCATCTCCAGATGGTCCACCTCACCTAGCTTGGACAGCTATTCAAGGACGTGATAAATCAACTGATGAAAATTTCCCTTCCTCGCTGTGGACTTCAGATGGAGTTCAGCCAACCAGTTTAGATGAGACACCTTAACTTACCAGTGTTTTCTCCAGACTATATAACTTTTAGTATACCAGCATGCAGAAATACAGAAGAAGCTCTTCCTGGCCATAAAGCACATAGAAATGAAATAATTAGGCCCAGTGATCAGAAGGCCCTCTCTCACACAGGAGCTGGTTATTACAAGTCAGTTCAATGCGTGATAGCTTGCAGATGTTAGTAGCAGTTTGCATCACCTATTTCATGCTTTACCAAAGCCTGTAGAGGAATCTAAACAAGATTGAGACTTGAGTTTGCAAAAGGTTGGGAATAGAGGAGCAGGTAGTCATGATAGGCAGTGGAAATATAAGGGAAGTGTGGGGTTGGGGTAGCGGAGTATACAGGAGGACTGTGAGAAAGCTGGGGACAAGAAATTGAGCTCTTGACTTAAAGAGATATATGACCGTGAGTGGAGAGGAAAAGGATACAGCTACCACAGTGAGATACTGGAGATGGATTCATGGAAACAGACAGTTATGTTACATAACATAAAATAGATAACGTTATTCCACTAAAGTCATATTACAGTAACTAATACCTTACTCTATAGATTACCCTGAAGCTATAGACTTCTATTAGCTATAAAATGAACTTTCAACAACCTAGTGGCTTTTTTTCTCCAAACTGATTACATTGTGTATCACCAAAATTCCTGGCCTCTACAATAAATTATCAAAAGGTGAGCAAAATGCTGCATTTCTCTACAAAAGACAGAAAACACAAAGTCTCAGCTGTTACTTTTTTGGCATTAAATAGTTCAGCTGAATTGGAGAAACAGAGAACAGTCATTTATAATTATTCCAGTGGCTAAAAAGGCATCAATTTCAATATCAAATATATTGTTACAGAAAAAAAAAAAAATCCTATTTCCATTCAAATATGGAGTAGCAAAATAAATTTTAATACTTATCTTGGTTCTAATCCCAGATTTACTATTCTGGTAACATTACTTTGAATACTGGTGGAATTTTGCTTAGATGGGGAATGCAAGATAAGCTTTTCACATGTATAGCCAGGCATATTAAAAATAGCAGCACTAAAACTCCAAGGAAACAGAAATCTTTCTCTCTTCCATGAAGATGACAACAGAATTTTTATTTTGCAAAAGCAACATACTTAAGTCTTTTCCTCTAAAACTCATCTTAAGCTGCATTGCTTACTCAATCATATAAAGAACATATATTCTTTGTTTTCTTACCTGACTCCAGACCACCTGAAGAAGCAGCCAAGTTAGGAGTGCAGGCACAGAAAACCAGCCCATGTTGTTATCCACTCAGCAATTTCATGGACAGAATTTCAGACCAACTTGGTATTTAAGACAGTAAATGTCATAAATCAAAACCTTTGTCCTATCATCAACGATTAACTTACCTACCTTTTTCTTGTCCAATAAGCCAAGTCCATCATTACTGTATCACAGTAACTACCATATACACTGACTATTTTTAAACATTGTTGTGAGAAAAAGTATTTGACATACAGGATGAAAGACACAAGAAAATGGGAATACAGAGGAAACACACATTGAAATACAGGAAATTCAATTTAAAAATAAAAGAACTTTTTTTATTCTGAGGGTTTTGAAGTGCTGGAACAAGTTGCCCAGAGAAGTTGAGGAGTCTCCATCCATCCTCAGAGACAGTCAAAACCCAACCAGCAACAGACCTGAGCAACTTGTTGAAGGTGACCCTGCTACAAGCAGGGCAGTTGCACTAGGTGGTCTCCAGAGCTGCCTTTCCACCACCTCACCCATTCCGTGACTGAGTAAAGCTGGCACTAAAACCTTTTCAACAACAGAAAGCTAACAAGACTCTTGGCGGGTAAGACATTAATACATATGGGGGTTTTTGACAAAAAGTGAAAACAGGAAATGTGTGCACCTAAAAAAAAAAAAAATCTCTCAGCAACATAATTTTAGTATCTTGCTTTTAGAAAAGGCAATGTCATTTCTACTGTTGATGACTGTGAAACACTGTATTTGTCAGTAAATCATATCATGGTATTCTTCCGGACCTTTTAAAAATTTCATACATTATATTATTTTAAGTGTTGGTACCATTGTACTATCACCACTGTCTGTGACTCTTCGGAGTTTTAGTTTCTTCCAACTTCAGTCATCTCTTCTACTTATGAGCTGACGGAAAGTGCTGAAATTGTCACAGTTTCTTCTTACGCTTAAACTACAGGTACTGCCAGTAACTGTATGATCAGACTTGGTTAGCGTTTCACTTTCCCAGACCAACCACCTGGTTAGAATGTCCTAAAAACGTAATTTTGATTTTTGTATTGTAAATACAGACGCACAAATTATATCAAAATTAGTAACATTTCTCCTACTATTTCAAGTATTAAAGCTGATAAGAAAGAATGGGTAATGAGGACACCTGTGCAATTTCTAGCCACTTAGAGCTATGCTTATTTCACTGATGATCCATTGAGAAGTAGCACTTGTGGATATTGTTGTTCTTATGTTAGTTTTTTCAACAAAACCGTAAGTATTGTAATTCTCAACCCACCAATAATGATGGCATCAATTGTTCTCAAATCAGTTATGTTTGGAAGGTTTAAAAGCTCTTTTGTTAAGAATTCTTCTGCAGGCTCAGCAGTCATTGAATCCTGCATGCTGTCACCTTCAGCTGCTGGGAGGTGACAGTAGTTCTCCTTTTGGAGGCTCTCTAGGTTAGATTGGCTATGTTCACAGTAACAAGTACTTCAAGCCAACAGGAATGGACTTACACATTGAAACATGGTGCCAAGGACCTGGCATCTATGCTGTACATGTCTCAAAGGGTTTTACTTCAGCCTGGCTCCAATTTGATCCCAAGGACTGTATGTCAGTGGTGGCAACTGGACTGCATTAGGCAGGGATCTGAAGAACACATTCTGGTTTAGTTTCAAACCAAATGAATTCAATTTGGACACTCCAAAACTGCTCTGTGATGTGAACTAAAGCATGGTAAGTGGAAACGATGATGATGATACTTGCTTAAAAAATACAGTCCTGATCAAAATTAGAAGACTAGTGTAGCTGCACCCATTGCTCCGTGATTACATTATCTTACAGGTGTTTTCTTAAGATGGTGGAATATGATGACTTCAAAGGAAACAGCACATTTTTTAGTCTTACTACTTGGTATTGGAAGAAAGCCTAAAAGCCTGTTTTTCTACTTCTTTGGTCCCTTTCACATGCAAATAATCAAGAAAAGCTGCTTTCTGTTCCCACATCCCTATTTCTAACATGCATCAACCGGCTCCAAAACCTCACACCAACCTCTTCACAACAGGAGATAGGAAGATGATTTTCCTGCCCCAAAGAAGGGCTGTATGAACCTCTGTGTCAAAACCATTACTGGCTAAAAAGTGAGTTATCCAAGGAAAACACTAGAAAGTGTGATATCCTACAGAGAAGGCATCAAAGTTATATGCTAACCCTGCACTGTAAATATACAATCTCTATACATATTTTTCCTCCAATTCACACTGACTTATTTAAACTCAGAGCTTTGATACCTCACCTAGTCACCTGGTATAATAAAACAAGGTGTAATAGAAAATTAAACAATATATGAACAAAATGTCAGGAATTTAAGGCAGTTCTTAGCATAAATTTCAGTGTCACACCTGAAGTAGCTAAATGGTTTTTTCTCCTCTTCTTGAGGAGAAAGTAATAAATAGATGGCAGCTTAAGGAAGGCATTTTTTTTCCCAATGTAATCATGGCAGATCTTTTTTACATAGCTTATCTACTTTTGCAACCGCATTCTCTAGTGACAAACACCTTGCTTTACCATTGACTTCATATCTACGTTCAGGTAATATACCTAGCCTTATTTCCTCTAAGGGTTTTGCTACATGACTCCTTGCATTGTTCTTTGAAGATGAAAAGCACTATAGCCATATCGTACTTCTAAGACAAAGGCCCACAGCAAGAAACAACTGAGTATTACTGGAGATTAATTAATAAAGGATAGTGCAACTTATTTGAATAGTGTGCACTTTCAGATGTACAAACAGAACAGTATTTTTAGATCTTATCTTTATTCTACAGTTACTTGGCATGTAACAGCCAAAAGTAATGTATGTCCTTTCTTGATACAGTCAGAGACCTGTGGAATTTGAGGATGTTTTTTCCATTACCATTTTGATCTGCAGGTAGAGTCCACAAATATCTCAACTACAAGCTCTGTATTTGAGAAAAGTAAAACCATTAAACATGAAGCAGAAGGAACAGGTCTTTAGCTGGCTGATTGACTTTTCCTTTCTTGCAATTCTTTGCTGTGAACATGTTTCACAACTTTTATGAGTGCTAAGCTATCTAATGAGCCCTGAGTAACGATAAGAGACACCTGCAAAATCTGAGCTTTTGCCAGTCAATTACATTTCTTTCCCCATAGACCCACACGCTCCCATGCTGCTAGTAGAAGCAACAAAAAGGAAAGACGTCAGAACTTGATGTGGAGCTTGCTGCAGACCTATTGCAGTGACTGCTTGGATCTCCTGCTGAGTTTGCTTTGCTAGCACCAGACAGTTGGGGAGCACCATGGAGCAGACTGTGTGTTCCCTTGGACAGGTACCACCTCTTTACGCCTGCCTGGTAGCACTGTTGCCAGTGGGCACTACTGCAGCACAGGTAATACTGCAGTGTTTATCCCCGCCTTGCTGCAGAAGAAGGAACATTCGTCAGGCATTATCCAATGCAGATAGGAAATACCACCTGCTTTAGTCTTCTTCATAAAGCTACACCTGCAGATAATTTGGGAAGAAAGAGTAATGGGGCAGAGAGACTGGAAAAAAAAAAAAAAAAAAAAGTGAAGTACAGGAGTAAGAATGCTCTTTTAAAAAGCCAGAGAAACTTAATTTCAAATTCCAATGTCAGCTAACTACAGAGAACTGTAAAACCAATCAAAAATAGCTCTGTATGGACAGTGATTTTCTAGCATTTTTGATAAGTAGTTTCATATTTGAATAGTTCTGTTGATCTGTATTTCAACACAGATGCTGCTTTGGTAACTTTGCTGTCAGTATACTGCTCAGCAAACAGTGGTGATTCATGGTTGCTTGTTAACATTTGGGTGGAACTTGACTGATCATAAGTTTCAGTGTCAACTTCCAGTGATATGAAATCATTAAATAATCTTGAAAAGTGCTGGCTTGTAGAGAAATATGTACCTCACTTCGCAATGTTCATAGACCAAATGTTAAAGAGTAGGAGGATGTTCAAATGATCTATTATTCTTAGACAGTGGGTTGCTCCTTGCCCTGTCTCAAACCTCCTGCATTATCTTGCACAAATTAGTTTCACTTTTGCAGTTAATCTTCCAAATAAGGATAACACTGCAACTCCTTGGCTGATGAGGCAAAAGCACCAAAGAAGATAACAGTTGTCAGATAAACCTGCAAGGTAAGAGATCCATAACAGTTGTCAGATAAACCTGCAAGGTAAGAGATCCTCAGTTGAATCCAAAATGTTTGAAGTTGAACACCTAAGTATTTCAAGTTAGAAAACTTCAATGTTTATGAACCCAGCAGGTGTCATAGGGAATATAATGTAAAAAAGTGAAAATTACAACAGATATGAAATATAAGCGTTCCATCTTCTTGCAGAGGAGTGGACAAGACACATTTGCTTTGATTAAGAGTTATCAATAAAGTGAAGCAGGCCTTCAGTTTCCTGACATTGCTTAGCTATAGGTAAGTTAAAAAGCAAGGTTAAAAAGCAAACAGCAGAAGCTTGGCTGTGTAACATTGCATCCCATCCTGCCTGCTGCCACTTCAGGCACATACTTTTAACCATTACCTGTTCTTTTGTGTGAGAAAGCAATCTTTCACAAATTAAGTAATTACTCATACAGAATTACACCTCTCCCGGTTTCATGGGACCCTGAATCACGTCTGACATGTTTTTACACCAACATATTTTATGGTAACTATGAATCAGATTTCAGTGTGAAACAAAATGTGACTGATACACGGCTACTAAAGTGGCTGTAGCTGGCCACTAAGTATCACGTCAGTACAGAAGCATACTCCAGGGATACCTCTCTCAGATAATGGAACATGAGCCTTAGCTGAGAGAATTTCTCTCTTCATTCCAGTGGCCTGTAGCAACCCCAAACTATTGTGTGTCCAGCCAAAGAACTTGAAAGACCTAAGTAATACGAAGGGACACTGAAGCATACCTGTCCTTGGCACTAGGCAGGCCTCCTCACCGCAGAAGCTGGGAAATGTAATTAGCGAGGTCGTTGACACGCGTGCAGTTTCATAAAGCAACAAGTCAAAACTCAGCCATCGCCCTGTGGTTCGTTATCACAGAATGCAACAGTCCTCAGATGCCCCCGTGTGACTCCTGGGTGCACTACAACGCTGTGGCTGTGAGGACGACCTCTAAGAAATTCCTTTGGGGAAGGAAAGGTCTTGCAAGCAAATGGAGTTTGCATTAACCTGTTATAGCTCTAGTTCACTTGTGAGTTGGGAAGCACTCAGTTCTTCCAGAGTGGAGGTCTGAGAGAACACAGCTTGCTTGCCCCAGATAAAGCACACAAGTGAATCTGTAAGTTTGATGTTTTAAAGTTAGAAATACTGTTTCTGTAGATTGGTATCACACCAGTCTCTTAACCCCTCAAACATATGAAAGATTTGTTACATTTTACAAAACAGCTGGATAGAAATCCCATCTCTAAGTGTCTTGGAGTACAACTACTTAGTGAATTAGCATCCTTAAACACTATACTTATTTAAAGACAACCCGAAAAGATTCAGTGCCCTCTTGTGGTTTAAATTATGAAAGAAGAAAAATTTGTAAGAGAAACTACTGAAGTTTGAACAGTCTGAGGTGACACATAAAGCACACTTTCTATGACACTAGTGCCACAGCAGTTACCCTAGAGAAAAAAAGCCACCATCTTCCTATTGCCTTCTGTCCACAACTGCAAAAACAGAACCTAACACAAGGTTTTCTGAAAAACAAGTACCTATTACTATTAAAGAATCAGTCTGCATGAGACGTTTTTGACTTTAAACATCATCCTAATCTCTCAAAGCCAAAACTAACCCACCCCCACCCCCCCACCCCCCCTAGAGAAAACTACAAAGTAAATGCTTTAAAAAGAGCATTTAAAAGCAGTAAAATCTGACTGGTGCTACTTTCAGGTTCTTCGAAGGTGCAAACACATTCTGAAGCACATAAACTCCTCCAGCCATAGAAATAAACATGGCAAGCAAACTCTGGAAATTATTGGTGCCAAGTTTCTTGGTTACTGTATTTACCCGAGGCTCACATCAGCCCAAAGATATTGAGGACACAGCCAGAGGAGCTTATAAAACAGGATATGAAACAATAATCAGTAGTTAAGTAATATAATCTTAGCTATTTAATTGTTGCTTACTTTAAAAGACAGAAAGGGGAGTGGGAGGGACAGTGTAAAATTATGAGAAGTGGTGTAGGGAAATACATACAGAGGAAAACTGTATTGGGTGCAAGACACTGGAACATGTTGCCCTGAGAAGCTGTGGCTGCCCCCTCCCTGGAAGGGCTCAAGGCCAGGTTGGACGGGGCTTTGAGCAACCTGGGCTAGTGCAAGGTGTCCCTGCCCATGGCAGGGGGATTGGAACTAGATGATCTTTACAGTCTCTTTCAACCCAAAACCACTCCATGATTCTGTGATAAAAGAGGGATAGAAACACAAGAGAAAGAAAATAAAGTAATAGTGTGGAGCACTTTTCTCAGTGACTAAGTATCTTCATAAGCTAAGCAAGTTCATAAAAACTATCTGTCACTACACCCTGGGAAAGGACATGCAGCTTCATGGAGCTGAGGAATGCCTCCTAAATGTACACAGAGGATTCAAGGCAAAGATGTAAAATGGAATAAGACACTTTCCACAGCACACATTCAGCAGTGGTGACTTCCCCTCACCCCCACCTCCAATTTCTTAATACCTTGGGGAGGGGTACAGGAATAAACATTAAATTTACTTTCATAGCTCTCTCCTGATCGTGTCCACAGAGATATATGACTGTAGGTGGAAAATAAAAAATAAAAGGTTACAAGTAGAAGGCTGCATTAGGTTAGGGCTGAAAAATGAAGAGGTAAAAACTGGTCCTTCCCAAAGCAGACCTACAGTTTGTGGAGAGTAAGAAGCAGTACAGACCTCCTTTACTCATGAAGGAAACTTTGACTCCAGTAAGAATCTGGTAATTCACTGTGAGTGGCAATTTTAATATTATTGAAAAGCCTTCTCATAGTAGAAGCCCTGAATTTTGTCTCCTACGTGTTTTCAAATGTACCTGCAACAGGACAAAAGAAACCTGATATCTAGAGCAAGTTTAAAGGTACACCGTATGAAGAACAGACTATGTAATGTTTGTACCTTCATTGCTAGTTTCCCCAATTCTAAAAGAAACCTGAAGATGCTTTTGTCAGATATTCTTGTAGCTCTGCTTGCCTACAATAAAATAACCTTGGCTGCCAGGTTCTGCGGTCATTTCACAAATGACAGTGTTTACAAGACATAGTAAAGTGTACATCTTTTAGAACATCCATGAATTTGTGTGTCAGCATAAAAAAAGATACAAAAAATACATGAGCTGTACTCTTATAGCAGAGTCCTCACAGACACTCATGTGTTCAAATCTCACCAGACTCAAAAGCCACATCTAAAAGAGGGACCCAGGAACCCTTCTCAAATGCAGAAAATCTTCTAGTCCTGACTACCTGCCAGAAGATGACCTACATGGACAAAAGCCCCCCTTACTCCCTGGGAATGAAGCCCTGGCTTAGGACTGGAGCAAGAAAAGGGAAGTTGTACAGAGCTCATGTATCCTATAATCAACACACTGCCAATGAGAATTAAACACACCAAGTGCATTCTCTCTAAATAATGAAATATGCATTACTGTAGTAAAAGAAAAATCAAATGAAACCTCTAACATAGAGCTTATAACCAGATCTAGGAGACAGAGTGACTTATTTAGAGCTCAGAAAACTATCTAAGGGGAAATAACAAAAATCTAAGTAAAAATTAAAAAATTTTGCTATATTTCTATCATTCAACATAAGACATTAAGTCCATTTCCTAACCATATTACCTATGTCCTTAGAATGTAAAAGCACAAGAAATAACCAAGGGGCTTTTCAGCTCAAAAATACAGGGCAGAAGGATATGCCACCTTGCTGGTCCAATGCAACCAGCTCAAACTTACCAGACAATTCTTTTCCTCGGAAAACCATTAACTCTTCGCAGTAAATCTACCTTTAAATAACAAAGTTTTCTATTGACCCCAAGTGTTACATACATTTCCTCTCTCCTTTCAGGATGTTATTTCTCTATTAACATTACATGGGACAGCAACATACGAACATGGAAGGAAGAAAAGAAGCACAAAGTAAGCTGGGGCCAACCTATCATCTTTCTTGCTTCATGGAAAGATCTTCAGGATGTGATATAAGGTAACTTGTCAGCTCATGAATGGATCATGAGCCACAACTCATCAGTTCCAGCAGCATACATGCCAATCTAATCATTCAAAGTGTGAACACATAGAACTGACCATGTACTTAAGTCTAGAAACCATCTGAAAAGGAAGCAGCAGCATCAAGGGAACTGATCACCTTTATTATGCCACAAAAAGACAAACAGAAAATAAAATACTTTAATAGGAGAAAAAATAGAAGGTACAATTCAAACATAATATACCATATTGAAACCATATACAATGCAACATGAACATGAAAACATTGTTAAACAGCAATCTTCTAGTAAAGATTGCATGTTTTGAGTACAAGCATCACCCATCATAAATACACAGGTTTTTGTGCATGTCTGAGTTTCAGTGAGAAAGATCATGACCAGCATATTTAAATAGATTATTTCATTTTTGTTAAACGCTTACCTAGTGAATGTATTGGATGCAATCTCTTCATATTAAAAGTATAAAATCTTAAACAAGGCAGCACCTGCCAATACAGATTTTAACATATGCAAATAAAGAGGATAAACATTTTGCAAGGGTTTTTTTATATTGCATTTATACACATTTGTTGCTTTAAAATGTGTATTCAAGTCACTCAACATCTAAACACAACTAAAACGCTCAGCAACTATGCATCAAGTGACAACTAATTATTGCTATAGAAAAATTTGTTCCCCAGAGTTTTAAAAGAGATATAATTTCATTTGCAATTCTCAAGATATGTTCAAGTAATAGAAATAACTAGTTCCAGTGTCCATGAGGCATTCTGAACCTGTATTGGCTGCAGGCATTTATTGCCAGATCATATAAATATTTTATTGAATCTAAAAAAGTTAACTAAACTTACATGTAACTATTAAATTCCTTAGGAAATGTATGCAGTAATAAAATCACCATGGTATGCGTTTTTATTTTAAAAAGCTAAAACTTTAGCATCAGGCTACTTTGAAATTCCTTTCTAAGGGCACTATTTCATAGTTGGCTTTTATAGTGCAAAAGGGAGAGTAAAAACTCAACCAACCTTTTCAGTTGCATCAGTGAACCACTGCAAATCAGTATATGGTCACACAAGCACTAGAGCTGACAGGTGAGTGAGAACATGCAAGAGCATGGGAGCAAACAGGAAAGTTGGAGGACAAGATCAAAGAATGTCCTGCTGTCAAAATACTGTATTAAGCCAGTAACAAAATGCCAGACATTATAAAAAGGATATAACCTTTAGACATTTCTGAAATAGCCAACTTTGTATTTTAGCCAGCTATGCCTTCAGTAATGTTTCACACTTAAAAAACAGAAGATAGAAATGTCAAGTTACAGTGTATAGTGTTTTAGTACCAACACTCAACATGTTAGAACTAAGATTCAGAATTGACTCCCATTACATTGCAGAATGAGGCACTTCAACCTTACCAGTTTAGGAATATGAACCACCCAGTATTTAAAGAAATAATTAAAAACTCTACTTGGAGAGCAAATGGGAGCCAGGGCACAAGAAGCAGATTGTACTTTGGCTGCACAACTGATATTATTACGCATAAATCCCCAACTACACTAGGAAAATTATTGGGGATGTTTTCCACCACGTATACAATACCCACTGAGAGCAATAGTTTGACAACGGGCAATGGTGACACAGGATGAAGAGTCAGTCATAAAACATATACATTCAGAACAGTGTCTGTTTAAACCTCCAAAATGTAAGCTGTGCGGCTTTCTTCCCCCTTCTCCCCACGAGTATTAAACAAAAGACCTTAAAGTTCCTTTACAAATGGATTTTCCATTTAAATTCAAAATTACATTATAGCTCTGTTTTCTCTGATTTTACGAGAGTCTTGCTGGGAATGTGGAAATCTAGAATAGAAACTCTTAAAATATGTTGGCAACTATTTTAGAGCAAGTTTTTCTCCTCAACTGTTTTCTCAAGTCTTTGGATGCAGGAGATGTCCAAGTTTTAAACAGTCCTACCAAAACAAACAAGTTCATTTCTGAGTATTAGTAGGTCTGAAGCCAATTAGTTCTCCAGTTACAGAGCCTTCTATGAACGACAGGACAGACCAAAACTTGAAGTCCAAATGCAACAACAGATGTTCTTAAAAAGCTCCAACAAAATTAAAAGCTAGCTGGGTCACAGTCATATACCGAAACAGTGTACCTTTTGCATGTCATCATTGGATTGGTCAGAAAGTATGTCATCTTCCTTAGTAGTTGGGAGTACAGGGGAAGTAAGCAAACATCCTATTTCAGTTATGCTCCAAAAGGGGAAAAAAAATAGGTTTAATTATTCCTAGGCAATGGCATCATTCTTTCTCAATGAAAGGTGAAAAATACTTGCTCTGCATTGAAGTATTTTTATTTCTTAAGTTGTTGTAATTTGCATTCACATAGTAATGGTAAAAAACAGGTCACAACATCAAATAAAACTTTGTCCTTGGACAGGAGAAAAAAAAAAAAATCATCATCTTACAAGATATCTTAGCAAATGACAGCTGGACTTGAAGAAACTCAACAGTGCAACAGAGCACTTTCTAAAGATACTTTCAAAGCTGGTTTTGGTGAATTAAAATAGCTGACATTAATAAAATAATCCCTGTAATTAACAGAGTAGTAAAAGTTATAAAAGTTAGAGAAAATCAAGACAACAGTGAGAAGTTCCAAAAAGGTCCTTAATTCCATAAGGACAGATCTCGGTATAGATGTCAAGTTTTAGTTTCAGCAAAATCATTTATGAAATGCCCTTATGAACATGGAAAAAAAGTTACACCTGAAAAGTGGTTACTGAATACCATTTTTATTAATATACACTTCAGATCACCAACAGAAGGTAATTTTCCTCTCAGATAATCAGTAAGATGAAGGGGGGGCTATCCTTTAAAAGTTCACATGACAGGATTCTTGAACTGCATTTTGGTATTGGGCTTCTTCATCAAGCTGAAGATTCTAAACAAAATGAAAACATCATCAAAATGGACAAATACTCAAAATGTACCACAGTCCTTAGTTTAATCATTCATTTCCCACATAGGAATCAGCACCTAGATGAAGACTCTCCATCTTTACATGTACTAGATGATTGTTTATGTTGCACAGTATCTTTTATTTAACCAAGTATCAAGAGATACATGAGACAGGAGAAGAATCAGATGAGTGGGACAAGACTCATTAAGCAGAAGGGTCCAGCTTATCTCCCTGGCTCAATTACATTACATACAGAATAGCCAGCTCAGGAAAGCTAACTGTGTCACACAATTCTTGTAACAGGGCTTCCAACCAGCCATAACATCCTCCATTAATAAAACCAAAATATTATCCCCAGACAACAGTAACCACATTGTGGAGAATGCATTGCTTAAAATGAGAAAAGCAAACGTATCACAGAAGATGGGTGGTTAGCCCTGCTATTTTTGAAGAGCTATCTTCCAAGTTGTTAACATGCCAGAGTAATACACCTTCTCAGTACAATTCTGGCAGCTTCCCCAAATCAGAATTCCAGGCACCAGTTTTACATCCTCAAACATGCACTCATGTTGAGGAGCCCAATCTCCTGTATCAGTCTCCTAGCTCTTCATGGCTTTGACACAGATCACTGAACACAAAGAACAAAATACATCATCTTTGCCATCTTTAACCAGTGAGGCTGCCTATGCCGCAAGTACTATGCTCGTCCCACATGAAGCTCAAGCAGTGTACCCCAAAGCCTGTCAAACTCTGTAGAAACTACGACACAAACTCTCCAGCGATCTGATCCCACAGGCAGAACTCAACTGGTTGGCTTGACCTACAATTCACCCACTGACTACATCTGTGCATGCAGTTCTGCATCTACGCCAAGGTCATTTACTCAAAGTGAGCCTGAAAAAAGGCAATCAGAACAACGATTTAGTAACACTTCTCTTTTACATGTGAGCTTCTCTCAACATACTGGAAGAGAGGCTGTAGCAGCGATACCAGCTAGACAAGCTGCACTTTGATTCCTGACACTTATGATTTAGCCATTTCTGCCATAAAAGGTCAAAAATGGTAATAAAACAGAGTAACATCTCTTATTTCCCCCAGAAGCAGCAGTAATAAACTAAGCTAAAGACTTAGGTCATCAGTTTGGAGCAGAGTTTAACTGTTGACAACACCTATTCCTGGTACTACTTCATGTTGATAACGTAAAGTTTAAGAACAGACTGGCCTATTTCTGAGCTCTGTACAGAGCAGGAACATAGCATGTCCAGTGCAAAACCCAGATTGGTATATTTTTTTTTCTATAAATAAAAATGCCAGATAAAATGTTACCATTTATTCCCCTAAACATCAAAGAAGAAAAAGCTTACCACAAATTCTCCGTAGTCAAACCGGTGTCTTAGATTTAGATGGCTAACAAGATTTCGAGTAACCGGGTTAGTATCTGCCCAAGGAAGAGATACACAAATAGGACAGATCTGAATTTGTAGGGGAAGGGGAAAGAGAGAGAATTAAAAAAAAAAAAGTTATTGGTAATACAGAATGCATTAAAGACATGTTCTACAGGAATAACTAGTCTATTACTCATCCACTACCAGAAGAGAGTAGAGATGTTCACATAAAATCATAGTTCTAAGAGTTCTTTTCTTCACTTGTGTAACATTCAAAAATTACATTGCAACTTGTCAAATTTCTTGTTTCTCTTAGGAGCGGAGGATTATCATGTCTGTCTGGCACTCCTTTTGTCAATTTCTGTTGCTTAAAATTTACAAAAGAAAGTGATTACTGTATCCTAGTTATTGTTTGAGAGAATTTTCATACACCATCAAGTGAGCCAGAAGAAAAAATAACACACTCTATACAGATGAAAAGAATAGAAAACCAAACAAGATTTTTCCCTTTGGTCCCTCTGGTTATCTTACATTACTTTTCAAGTAACTGTAGGTTTCACATTAAACAATAGTTACAAGTGGGATTCTATAGAAACATCTGAATTACTAAATGAAGCATAGTGTCAGGCTCAAAAAATGCGTTTGTTTCACATCAAGATAAATGAGACCGCTAAGAGAAATGCCTTAGAACTGACAAAAAGCTGGACAAGAAACATTGTCACATGGAAGTCACTCCAAGTTAAATGCACTGCATTAAGTATATTGCCTTTCTCAGACCACAGTGATCTTCACAGATATAGCTACTGCACATGTAAAATTGATCACAATTATAATGAAAGTAGCTTAAGAAGCATACATAAGCAACTCTACTTACTACAGGAACTATCTGATAAAGATGTCTATTATTACAGTGATCCAGCAAGCGTTGTCTGGTAAAATTGGCTTCCTGACACAGGGGGCATTTGAAGGTTGGATGTCCACTGTAAACAGAAATACACAGTATTAAACAGAAGAGACAGTTGCAAAAATAGTGTTAAAGAAAAGCTTAATTCATCTGTTACCTTGTCATTATTTTCCCTTATTTTAGTAACAAAAAAACGCACTCTCACTGATACAGTGCTGGGTCTAATGGAGTTCCAATGCTACTTCCAAACTGCAATTTTAAAAGTACATTTATTATTTGTATGCCTAAATGCATTCTTCTGAGACTTGGACTTTGGAAAATTCTTTTGTTCCAAACGTAGCTGCACCCTGTTCTTTCTTACTGATAACATCTTTTAGCACAAATCTCTCAGGAAAGTTCTGAAAAAAGCAAATTCTAATGTATAGATGCAAATGTAGAAGTAGTTGAGGGGTTTTTTAATACAACATGGTGGTGTTTGGGTTGTTTTTTTTTTTTAAAGCTAGTACAAGCTTGCCAGAAGGCTGTCTGGATCTATTTTAATAATAACTATAGAAAAATAAGCAGCCCACCTTGTTTCTCCTTGAAGTATCTGATTATTAGCCATCTCGCCATTATCAGATATTGCATCACTCCTGCTACTTTAGATGAGGAAAAAAAAAAAAAAAAAAAAAATCAATGAAAACTGAGATTATTTTACTCCACTATCAAAATTTTTTTTTAAAAGTTTAACAGTAACAGCAGGGGAAATCCATTAAATCCCATGAATTAAGGCCCATAAAGGCAAAAGACTCAATGGCACATATTTTAACTGTCACAACTTTTCCTGAGCTGTCTCAGTATTTAGTTACCATGGTGACTCTTGGTGGACTACTACACAACTTTATAGGAAAGTGGTATATAATACAACAAACAGGCAGCAAGAATGGTAATGCAGATTACAGCCAAGTAGCTCAAAAGGTATGATGAACTTCGTGAATGTAAGATGGGTAGCACTTTCTAAGTTTTTTTGATTTAGATCTATGTAAATAGGTATTTAACTGCCATGTGTTTACAGATAATTTACAACTTTCAACTACAGCAAGATAAATTTTCTGGGCACAAAAACTATTTCCTACAGCAAGAGTGACAGACAGGAACACTTTAGAAAATAAATTTGACCATATATGCACCTCCAGCTAATGCAGAAAAAAATTATCAGACATGCTGATCACGCCAACAACATGAATATTTACAGTCACAAATCTAGTCATGGTACATTTTTTTTTAATACTTCTGTATTATTATAAACACAGGTATTCTACTGTAGCATAGGCAATAAATAGTGATATAACAATATGCAGACACTTTGGTGAAACATTGTTGCAGCTAGTTCTGGTAACTCCTTAAACTTTGTCTTTCAATATACTGATGGGTTGAAAAACAGAGGAGCTCAGACTGCTAAGAACAGAAAATAGATGTCAAAAGAAAGTAAATAAAGGACAGGCTATATATAATAAAGCCCTAAGAAACTAATATGTAAAAAAAGTCTTAAAAAATAATCAAAAATCCCCAACCAAACCAAATACATCAGTTAGAAGGTATGAAAAAGAAAGTTCTTTACCTTTACTGCCTGAAAACAAACAGTAAGTGTCATGTGTATTTTATGGTGTGTAACATATCGGAGTTCCTTGTAGGTTTCATAAGAGATCAGTTCAAAACAAATTCAATCAGAAAGCAAAAGCCTGCTCAGTAATGTTTTGAAACAGGATAACCACTAAAACAGACCTAGGAAACGGGAGGGGTGAGTAAAAAGAGAAGGGAACTTCCCTGGGGCTAAATATTATGAAATATGTTACAAAGTAAGCTGCTCAAATGCTGTCAAGACAAGGAAAGCAAGCTACAAATACTGTGTACTTGTTAGGAGAGTCCCTAGAAGACATTCCAAACCATCATGCAGGAAGGTTTTCTCCTGTATGCTAAGAGTAAAGAAGAAGACCTGGAAAATCTTTCCTTTTTTGAAGTATGAAAATATGGACAATAATTATTGCAAAAAGAAGGCATGCCCTGGAAAAAAAATACTTTCCTGGGATTGGAGCGAGGGAAAAAGAAGATGCATTGTTATATATAAAACACCCTGATTACCTGTTCCCTGTTGAATCCTGGGAAATCTGTAAGTTTGGAATAATAGCAGAAACACCATATTCATCCTGATACTTCTTACACGTTTTATAATGTTGTCTCATCCATGAAAATCTAACCTGTAAATGAAATGCCAAATTATTGAAATTGTACTCAACAATCCAGGGATAAAAGGAAGAGATAATTCTGCCAACAGAAAGCAATGCATGCAGGAATTATACAGACATCACATGCAGCAGAAACCAGAACTTGTGTCTCCCTTCTCTGTATGAACACTTTTTTTCCCCAACAGAAGATCTTCCATTCTTTTCTCCATAGAGCCTCTGTCACTCTGTGAGACTGGAGAACATTCCCACTCCCCAAACTCATAACAGCCAGGCATCCGAGAGCTCTCTCAGGGGTGAAAGATCCAAGTAAACTCCATTTTACTGAAACAAAGTCACAGGAACTACGCCTCCCACATCCAGGATCAGTAACTTGATGAGCTACAACAGAGAGGGCCCATGAGGATGGAGTAAGCACCACTGGTCCTTCAGTCTTCTCTGGCCTGCTGTTGCCTTGTGCAGAGCAAAATACTTTTGCATTAGGTGTGTTCTGAGAACACGTAACATTTCTCTTTGAAAGGGAAGGAAAAAAAATAAAAAGGGTGAATGAACACCAACTTAAGGCTGTCTATCCACCTTAAATGCAAGGTAAGAAAATGAATTGCTTGGATTTCTCAGAAGACAGCTGTGCTGGACATATCCTAAATCAGAATTTAAGGTCCAACAGCACTGTCAGAAAGTGCTCACAGATCTAGAGTCTGAACAAGATCATCTCTCACATGCCTGTGCCTGAATTGCATTAAAGTTCTTCTGGGGATCCGTTTGGTTCTTCCTTCCAGTTTACCAACTTGCTACCATTTCTTTCTCCCAGCTTTTCATCCCAGTGAATCATGTAGAACAAAGCAAGCAGCTCAGCTTTCCACTAGTGCTAATCTTCACACTAGCAGAACTAAGTCCCAGGTGAAATGAAACAAACATGAAGAGTACCTGGATTTGATGCAATTTGATGTAAACAAAATGTGTGGCTGAAATCTTACATTCATTTATAACAGAGGAGAGATTACTCTATTTCAATGGGTGTCGAGATTTCACCCAATGTTCTGAAAATAATGACCCCTTTACAAAAGGAATGTAAACAGATTGATGGGGCAGGGGGAAATCATCTATGATTACTCTCAGTGTACATACAATCACCCTTTTTTTTTTTGTTTGTTTTAAATTAAATTTTACAGTACTTCTAAGCACTTTCATTTCCATAGTGAAAGTTTCCGAGGTTTTTCCATATATCTGCAACTTTCATTTTCAGTTGTCTAACTTTTCTTTTGCCAGTTTTATAACTATATCCAGTTTTCGCATTGTTTTGGAGAAAAACTGGCACTCCACTTAAAAAGTCTTCATAGATAATACAAGATCTTCCTTCAGTTTGCAGCTATTAGGCATACCTAGCAGGCACTGCATGCCCAGTATATGCATAAGTGATATAAAGCTAAGTTCAGACTGCTATAGGTTCTTCAGCTTCAAGACAAGAACAACACACAGTAAAAGTGTGTCTGGCCAACAATAAGAAAAATGTATCCAACTTTTTGTAAAGTTTTACTCTACCTGCTTCTCACAGCATCTACAGCCCCCAGAAGCTTTCTTCATACTGTTTTCAACATCTAGAGCCCTTTTGGGATATGTTCTTTCTTTTTTAGTCACGCTCCCCCGGCAGAGAGGGCAATGTGTTCCACTTTCTCTGATAGCTGTCAAGAAGCATTTCCTGCAAAACCTAAATTAAAGAGTTACCACAAACACAGGTTAGCAAAGTGAAGAGAGTTAGATACCTCGTCCTTGAAGAAAGCTGGGTGATTATTGGGGGGGGGGGGAAGATATATATCAGAGTAATAGTCTACTGAATACAAATCTTTATAAATATAAGCAAAATAATGGTGTTAACAAAGTTGTATAGAGGAATTAGGAGGACTTGGTAATGTAATTTAGGTAAAGATCTTACTATTTACCAACTAGTATTCCCGAGCTGTACACTGGATTGATCATTAATGAGGTATTAAATGGTGCAGCAGGCACGTGATATTGGAAAATCTTATCAGAGTAATTCCTGTTTATTGTCCTTAAGCGGAGCCAAAAATACCACAAAGCCCCATTTAGCACGCGTTTCCAAAGATCATCAAAGTTCATCAGCTTTTGTCGTCCTCCTCGCGTACCGAGTGCCAAAGCTACTCTGGTTTTCTAGAAAGTAGTACTTCGTAATTACATGTTCCTCTGAAAAATGCAGAATTGATGCACTGAAAGGAGAAAGCAACTAAACTACGCTCCTTGCCTGAAAACGACCAGGGAACTACGAAGTTAAAAACGCGAGCGAGGTAGGTTAGAGGTGCAAGATGTTGTCACCAGCTGCGAAACTCGGCCACCACCGACCAGACGACCAGGGGCTCGCTGCGGGAGGTGGCTTTCCTAACTGACCAGTCCTCAGCCGCTACGAAATAAAGAGGCGAGGGGAGGCCGGGGCAGCCCCCGCCACGCAAACCTTCCAGCCAGCTCCCGGCGGCGGGCGGCAACCAGCTCCGCGGGTCCGGCCGGCCTCCCGCCCCCCGGCCGGGGCTCCGTGCGCTGGGGGGGTGGGGTACGGAGAACCGCGGGAGGCGAGGTAAAGGCTTATAAAGGGGGCTGGGGTGGGGAGGGGGGCGGCAGGGAGGAATACCCACACGTGCTGGCAGTTCGCAGTCCTCACGGGCGTTTTGAACACCTCCTGGCAGACGGGGCAGTAAAAATCCTCCTCGCTGAAGCACGCCGGCGCCGCCGCGGCTCCCTCGGCCATGGCAACACGTCAGGGCCTCTCCGTGAGGATCGGGGACGAGGAACAAGCCCCGCCCTGGAGAGCTGAGCCCCGCTGCCCGGGAGCGCCGCCGGGCACAGCGCGGGGGGCGCCGGGGGAGAGCGGGGGAGAAAATGGCGGGTGGGCACCTGGCACCAGGTGGGAGGCCGGGCTGCGGCGGAGGCGGTGGGGGAGCGGGCCCGGCCTGCGCGCCGCACGGCACGGCCCGGCACGGCCCGCCCCTCGCTCCCTCCCCCCCCGGCCCAGGAAGCGTCCCCGCCCCGCGCCTCTACCTGGCGGTGCCCGGCGTGGGAACCGGGGCCCCCTCCCAGCCGCAGCTCCGGCCGGGCTCCCGCGGCACCCCCGCCCCGCCACCAGCGCTCTCCCGGGGGTGGCGGGGAAGCAGGGGCGGGACCAGGGCCTGGGTTTCCATGGCGATCGCCTCCCGCCCCGGCGGGGCTTCTATGATATGGTGGGGCGGCCTCCGCTCCGCCCTGCCCTGCCCCGGAGGCTTCCCCGCTCCGCCTACCGCCCTGCGCCGGCCCCATCGCCCCGGTGGCGGCAGACGGTCCCACCCCTCAGCCAGGCCCCGGGTTCCCGGCGCCGGCCCAGGCCCGACATCGGAAGAAAGCGTTTACGACCACCTTCTGCACAAATAAAGCAATAGTGAAACTGTTTCTGATCTGTTTTTCGTTTATTTATAGGTCGACTGATACTAGCGGTAATTTTTATGCCGTGGTTTTAGTGCCATTAGTAGTATTTGGGCCGGGATTTCTGCCTTCTGAGCAATACCGACAAAATCTTGATTCAGCATTATGACTGTGCACTTTTCTGCCGGAATAAGGAATTATTAAGAATATAGCAAAACGGTAGTTCTCTATATTCAACACATTTCTCCAGGCAGAGAACGACTTTGGACCTATCTAGCCCTGACCTCCTTTGAGCATAACTCGGCAGGTAAGCAACAAACAAAATGTTGGCAATACTTCAAAACCAAAGGGATTTGTAGAGATTATACTTTTTCAGCATATATTAATCTGTGAAGATTATATTGGCTCATAATAAAACTAAAATTCAGGATAGGCCTGGTCTTCCACCCCACATCAATGTGGGAGAGGGCTCAGGAGAAATGGGTCCTTCACCGTCATTTTCCCTGTCTCCTTGGGACTGCAGCTGGCTATATCATAGCTGTTCAGAGGAGATCACTAGGTGGGGAGATCTCTGAGACCTGTGGTTCACCTATACCTTCAGCCTCTAGCATTTTAAAAATATTTAGGCTTCAGATGTCCATCAGAGCTGCTTCTTATATCTGCCAGTGGTCATTAGCAAGAGGCAATGCCTGTGCCACCACCTGGGCTTGTGATTTGGAGGGGAGAGAGGGAACTTCAGGAAACAAAGATGAAGCTCAGGTGAGGGTCAGGGGCAAACTATCCTGTGATTCTGTGAAAGATGCTGGCTCTGTTTTCTTACTCAGGATCTACTGCAATTAATATTAGCTAAAAATGCTAGTATCTTCCTAAGCAAAAGCAGAGACAGCAGAGCAAAAGCCAATGACCGCCCTAAACACCTTATTTTAGACCACATGGAGGCAAAATTTGAATGCCTCTAAGTACCTGGGGGTCTGAAACACTGAAGGGAAGCACATCCAAAGCGGTGGGTCCAATGTAAGAGTTAAGCCACCTGAGCTGGGATATTTACTGTCCACGCTTCAGATTGGGAGAAAATCCAGTGGAAAAGGCAGAACTCCCTGAGAAAGGATCTCCCAGGAGAAGACAGGCCTGGGATCTGCGGTTTGCAGTAAGGTGTTGTAACTGCAGCTGTGCTAGCTCAGGAGGTTACTGCTACTCTGTGCTCATCACTGCTCTGTTAGAAGCTGCTAAGGATTAGCCGAACTGTTCATAGGCAAAAAAGCCTACCGTTAAAAGTGATTAACTGATTATCTTCTTCCCTGCAATGAAGTAGGAAGCCAGGCCAGTAGATCTGAGTAGGCATGACAGGTAATGAGTGGCAGTTGGTAGCAGTAACCTCTTCAACAGTACAAGTACAGCCAGAAGATGACATAGAGAACTACACCTTAAGTGGCAAATGGCCTGCAGAATCCTTCTTGTATGTTTTTGTGTTAGTTAGGACTATACCACAACTGTATCGCCAGCTTCAGGCGTGCCCTATCCATGCTGTGACGCTACATTAAAAGGAAGAATTACAGAAGCCTCAGTTCAGATGGTACGTGACCACCTTGTGTTACTCACTGGGAGAGAGGCAGCATGGCCTCCAGCCTTAGCACGTGAGATGCTGGCAGAGATGGGCTTCCAAGTCTTTTCAGCCTTCCTGTATGACTTCAGCAAAGCATGTCCTTGTGCCTCAATTTCTCAATCTGTAAAAGTGGAGCAGTTTTTAATCACCAAATAAGACTGCTGGGAAGTTTAATTAATTACTGTGGGTAAAGAAGGTTACGTCCTTTGAAGGCAGGTGTTAAACAAAAGCAAAGATTTATTACTAAAGGAACATGATAGGTCCATTTGAACTTTGTTTGGGAGACTGCAGTATTTATCGATTAGTAGTTTCTGGCAGGGGGAGAAATTGCGCAGATGACCTCAGGGAAGTAAACTACAGGAAGGTGTGTGTGAAGGCATTCATGCTCTTGCTAACGTTATTGTAAATCTTGATCCTTTAATAAAGCTGTGACCTTGGAGTTGACAACTAGTATGCCACGGAGCAATATACAGCATGGCAGCAGCCTTGTAAATCTTACGTAGTTTTTGCCATTGACGTAGACAACATGTTAAGAGAAATCAGGCAGCTGAAGTTTATGAAACAGATTTATTTTAAGGAAAGCATTTTAAATCAGACTTTTTAGATGAAATGAAACTAATGGCCCTGCCAACTTTTTATTCCTCATGATAAAAAGTGTTTGTGAAATGAAATCTCAACAGTGAAAAGTTGTAGAACTGTTCATAAAATTTTGCTGTTTGCAGGGGGCAACTGCCACTGAAGGGGTACATTTTAGATCACTTTTGCACAGCTGTTGTACAACTTTTGACAACTACTTTTTGTATGACTATTATTTTTGTTGCTTTCTTGACAATGCTACTGCAAGAACAGCACATCTCCTTGCCGATATGAAAAGAGCAGGGATTTGTTCTGTGGGAGTGATTAAAGATGGATGTGAGCAGAAGGCAAACGGGAGAAGGCTGTGTAACTGGAGGGGAATCAGAAGGTGCCACATACAAAGGTAAGGACAGCTTTTCCTCTCTCCAGGTGTATCTGTATCGCTACCAAGAAAGAACACTTGCAGCCATAGACAAAACTAAGGACACTATTGTGGTAGCTTATTTCATACATATAAAAAGTTCTGTATACATTTTTTAGATGTGCAGGTAGCCATAAATCCCGCAACTTTTTTCCCAATATTTTTGGCTACTTTGCTCTGGCATACCAGATTTTTTTTTTTTTTTTTTTGTTACTCAAATGTTACCACGAATGCCACCCCTTGGAGCAGCACTGTCCATCTTTCTGACTGAGGAGTTTTCATTCCCAAGGACAGTTCTCAAAAAGGAAGGAAAGCAACTTTCCCAAGCACATGAAACAATGAATATTTCTCTTCCCCAAAAGCCACTTTCTGATTCCAAGAAAAAACAGTAAAGACCTAAAGTCTACTGGGAACTTCCTTGTTAACATGTTAAAGCTACTTTAATCACTGTACATGTTTCTATGCATGATCATTAATTTTGATTTCTTAACAGATCCACTGCATCTTTGAAAGATACTATCTTATACTGTACATGTAAAAAACCATTTTTTTAATGTTACATAAGTAAGAATACAGGTTAGTTAGAAGATGCTGTAAATATCTGGAACAGATTTCTACTTTTTTATTATAAACATAATATTCACTACTTGCTATCCTTTCAGGATGGCTTTCACCTACCCACATTGCTAATTCTGAGCCATAACTTGCACTGTAAATAGAAACATGTGCAGTCTTATGGGGTCAGTAATACTGTCTTTGACAGTGGGTAGTATGCTTGATACTGTTTTGAGGGGGTGCGGGTCTTCCAGTTTGTTTGGTCCTTGGCAGCTGAAAAACTTGTTGTTTGTCACTGAGTTCAGGACCATTGTATATTAGGTAGAGAAACTGACAATATTTTCTTTTATTCTTACAAAAGATAAACAACATTTAAAAAAAATTAAACTGAAATTTATCTTTAAAAATAATTTAAACCAAAAATAATGCTTAAGAAAGAAAACAACACCATTTTTTGGTCCACACAGGTTACTAACACTCCGTTAATTGCAAAAGGCTTAATTTTAATGACTCTGTTCATCTACAGAATATGTTCTTCCACTCTTTTGCAGTAGTCTTTACATGCTGTTTGGATGACTCACATGCACATAGTCTAAGAACAACCCATCCAGAACTCTTTGAACAAGAACTTTTCCAACAGTGTTTATGTCCTAAAAGAAAAAAGATATACTTTCAAGATAGTAATTAATGTGTTAATAGATTTAATTTTGACCGGTTGGGTTACTAGTTAACAAAATACTGGTTTCAGTGGGTTTACATCCATGTTTAAAGTTTAGTGCCTAACTTTCTACTCTTTAGTGGTAAACACTGCGACATAAAGCAAGAGAAATCATTATGAAACTTGAAATAAATGAGAATGTCAAATGCAGAAACAAATTCAGTGATTATGCAAAACCCAGCAATGCTAATGCTATTTATTAGAGTCCAATTTGGTGATGTATGTGGTACTACTGTGTATAGAAATAGTCAAGTCTTAGCTATACTTTATGAAGCTGTATATGTGTGAGCTATCATTAAAATGCTATCATACATAGGTATATTCCTGCCATGTGCATGCATTATAGGTTCAAATTATTAAGATGGTTCTTCACTCCTGCCCTCCATTTGGATGTCATTTTCTTTAGTGCTTTTGCCTCATTTAAAAAAAAAAAAATTATATCTTTTTTCTGGATGAGTATTAAACATAAATATAGGAAAGCATTAACTGATATTCTTAAGAAATTCAAACAGCATGTGTTGTGCTGCATTTTTTATTTCACAGTCCACTCAGACAGCAAACAGCTGCAGCACCTTTCAGAAGTACAGCTGTGATATCTTAGGTTCTTATAGAATAAAAATGGCTTGTGGAAACAACTTTCATTTAAAGTACATAGGTTTTCATTTGAGGATCTCCAAGTCATTTATAAACATGAGTCAGATGCCTAATACCTGTTAAGAAATGAGGTAACAGAGTGCCTTTCCCTTGTCCCACCATTAGACAACAACAGAACTGAGGACAGAATCCGTAAGTTGGCACCTCTGAGTACCAGACTATGCTGCTTCTATACACACCTGCCACACTTCCTGACTTTGTGGTGCAGTTCTCTGCTCAGTTCTTCTCATGAATTCTTGATTGTAAAAGGTGTAGAAGAAGACACACATAAAGAAATCAAGTCCAGTGGTTTGCAAATACCATTACTCGCTATGTAGTCTTCATAATGGAGTGTATGTCCAAGTTGAAGATGGCTTATAAAATTTCTGCTGAAATAGCTCGGATCTCTCCCAGGTGTTGATCAACAAATTGGACAACACTGTAAATAAATGGAAGGAAGTATTCAGTTTTCATCTTGGAGGTCTTACAGAAGAAATATTATCAGTGTTAAAAAAAAAAACAGAAATGTGAAATTAAGTGGATCTGTTATGGTCAAATGGCATCTTGGAGCAAGACAAATACTGCTAGGTACAGTGCACTTTCAGATCAACTGTCAATTATGCTAATCCCTACTGTGTAATTCATGTCTGCAGACATCCCAAGGACTGTCAACCTATCTAGATCTGATGATTAATATATTCCCTTCTACTAGCTACAAGAGAACAGTGATGCAAAAGCATTTGTTTCATCCAATACAGAATTTGTTTGTCATCCAAACAACTTGTGTATCCATTTGTTTAGCATTCAAACAAATTAATAACAAATAATCAATTTGTTTACCATCCAAGCCACTGTTTGGATGATAAAGTGCTACAAGAAACATACAGGCTTTCTCTGGTCATCAATAACAAATTAATTCATCTGTGTGCCTACAACAGAAGTGCTTAAAACACTTCATCAAAAGAAAAACTGAATTACTTGCTGTGGGTTCTCTGTAATATAAAAGTTGAAGTTGCTGCAACATTTATTTCTTCAAGCAGTATGATGAGAACACTGTGTGTATGCTAAAAAGATGATTATCATGGAATATACCATGTGTGAATATACTATGTGTAGACTAAAACCAGCTTTATGACATGTTATGGTAATAAGCATTATGATACAACACACTGAAAAAGTCCTATGCCTTTCTTAGAACTAAAAGTCTGATGTGGTTTATCCTAAGTTTGAAATAAAAAGTTTGAAACAGCTATGCTGAATCACTTTTTCAGGTACTTCTGAAATAGTTACTCCAAAGGGGTTTCAGAATTAAAGGGAAGGGTCAGTGTGTCAGTAGAAACAATGAAGTGCACTGCTCAGCCTGTTCCTTCTCTACTTTGTATTAATGATATGGTGTCTACAGTTTATAAACCAACTAAAGCCGTTATGAAACCAGTATGACTTAAAAGATCACACTTTCAATTTCCCTGCTTATAATTTTTACATTATTTGTAGGCAAACACAGTTCTGAGTATTGTTTTTTACATTAGGTTTCAAAGAAATGTGCAACAGAGGCTGTATAATGCGTATTACTCAAGAGTCTCTCAGGATCAGCTTGTATATGCAAACTGAACAAAGGATTTAATAATTTTCTAGGTTTTAAGGCTTAATTCTGCCCTACAGCTATACAATTGCTATTTATGAATTTGCCCTGAGTGGAAAAAAATAAGAGCTTATAGACTGATAGGTGTGACAAAAATTATTGACAATTATTTCAGCTGACCAAAGTAAATACAGAGCATAATCTGAAAAATACAAAATTTGGCAAAATGTTAGACATTAAAGCATTACACTCTTGAATGAATGCTTCCATTAATTTACTCGGAGCTCTGGCTCCATGATAACTTACTAATACGACCATTGTTAAAGTGGTGAAAACTAACCTGCACTGTAAAAGGGAATGGAGCGGGTTTCCCCCATCCCACCCGCTGCGGGAAACGTGAGTGTTGATCAGTTTGTCTATAAGTCCTTCAGTCTGTAACCTCCCTAAAACGTTTTTTCTGTGAGATGTGAGAATCAGAGTAAGATGCCTCAGCAAATAACAATTAGGAAAGTAAATTACGCTTGTTAAGATATGAGTCTACATCCTATGGACCTCAGTCCTACAAACAGGGTCACAGTAAGACCTCACAGCTTCTGTGGATCTTCTGAGTGAAACCATTCATGTGAAGTTATCTTAACTTTAAAAAAAAAATTTACCACCCCCCACACACTATGACAGACTCCTATATAAGGCCTGCTAAGTAGTTCTCAAATTATAACCTCAAAACCCAGATGAGAATACAAAGCAAGTGCTGCATATAAATCTGAGTTAGGGCAGCAGAAATAACACATGCAGGATTTAAAAGCAGGCAAGTCACTGAACCTAATGATTGTTGTCTTGGCTGTAAGTAACTGTTTTATCCATCTTAAGACTTCCTACACCATTTTCAGTGCTCCTACTAGCGCTCATAATGATAGGAGTGCTAATATTTTAAATATTATGTGCATACATGCTTGTCTGTGAGAGATGGGGATAGGGAATGAATATAGGTATGTTTTTTCTTCACTGTCAAAACCTTTGTCTATTATCTCCCATCAGTAATGCTTGCTAGAATTAATCAGTCTAACATGTGAATTCAGTAAAATATATACTTATGTATATTATCACTGCTCTCCTTTCCAATCCATGGCAAGTGAGAGAGTAGTCCGTTAGCTCATCTTCATCTGCTTCACTCTGTCAATAAGGACAGGAGTATTGGGGCATATGAGGTAGTATATTGGTAGTCGATGCAGATTAAAGTAATACATTTTTCATTCTACAAGCAATAAAAGAAATATTTAGATTTATTTGGCCAGACACCATTAGGAGCTTCTTCTGCCATAGCTAAAACGCAGCATGGGTGTATGACATGTACCTGGGTGTGATGTATGCTACGCTGGCAAAAGGTCAGCCTTGCTAATGGATGCTGCAAGCACTGCACAGAACTGTGCCAGCATGTCAGGATATTGATCCAGAAAAGCACTCTTAACATAACCATAACCTTAGAGAAGAACAGATTAAAATATTGAACGCTACATCTATAGACATTTGATTAAAGCGCCATTTAATTGCTGTGATACACTTGGAGCCTGCGTGACCAAACTACCAATCCTCAGGAGTCTTCACTGAGTATCGATACTTTCTCGCAGAGGACTCCTACTTTGGTTTTAGTACAGAGTATGGTTTTGTTCCATGGTGGAGACACTGCTTTCAGCTTAGTGCAATTTTTAAATGTGTGTGGATAAATGTTCAAGTTTTTCTGAGCACCGGAAGAATAACGACTGATAAGGAGATCAGTCTTCTGAGCAAGCAACCTGAATAATGTATCATTTAGGAATATCAAATAACAAAGAGTATAGGGACTTTAAATTAAATAAATAAAAAGGCATTTTAATAATGATATAAAAATTGCTCCTAATCAATAATGGACAAAACTAAATGCCATTGAACTTCAATACCTCAGTCACTCTAGAATTGCTACACACCTAATCAATTGCTCTAACAGGTCTTGCCCTGAAAGAGAATGAAAGGGACAAAGACTTTGAACTTTTGACATACAACACACATATATTATGTAAATATATATTCTCTGTATATACTGTAAATATATAAATAAGAAAAGCTGTCAGTCTTCTTGATTCAAAACTATTTCTGAACAATGAATTAATTGAAGAGACCCAATTACATGTAGACTATTATTAGTCTTACTCATTCTGGAAATAACCAACATTTTCAAGGAGTTTTATTTAAACGTAAACATAATTCTCCCCCAAGAAAAATAGCAAAAACTGCTGGCTTGTCAAAATACAGTTGTTTCTACAAAACAGGTCACATGGAGAGAATTCTATCAAAATCATACTAACTGCAAGTAAAATGTATTATTTAGTAGTCATACACACGCACAAAAAAATAGCATCCATTTTAAGTACTATTTGAGTATTATGATTTTTAAAATATTACTAAAGGGTTCATGTTGAATTCTATGCAACAGAAACAAGTTCCAATTAAAAAATTCAGACAATTCTTCTACCAGTTTGACGGGATAACAAACTCAAAAGTACTTTTACAGCGTCACCAACACTGAAATCTACCTTGTTACAGCATCCCCAAGCTCCTGTACAGGTCCATATTTTTCCATATATTTTTCACAAGTTCTTAAATGACCTCTCATTTCACTCAGACATACCTTAAGCAATGAGAAGCAGCAGCCTGTTATGTTTCATACCATGACACATTCACACTTATTCATCACTCTGAATATTTTCTAGTTCAGAGCCTTATTACAACATTGTGTCTATACCTAGAGAAGAATATGCATCTTCTCCTACTACTGGTTCAGTTCCCCAAGCATTTTGTTACAGGTTCAGTATCGGTCTAATAAATTTTATAATAATAATATTCAGCTTATGATAGTAGTCAATTGAGTGAAATAATTATTGGTTTGTGATGAATTTACTTGTCCCTTACGTTGGTCCTTAATATTTTGGAATGAAATTTGGGAGGCAAAAGGGAAACATTTCTAGTTTGGGGAGGAGGTACACATCTTGCTCTGTTTTTAATAGTGAAAATCTAGGCCAACTTGGTTAAAAACAAAAATACTCCAACATAAGGGTCTGATTCTGACCTTAGTGAAGTCATCAGCAAAAGTTTTTTATAGATTCATTAGGGATAAGATCTGGGGTTTATATTGCTGCTGCTACTAGCTGTCCTATTTCTTTTAGTTCAGAACTTCTAAATAACAAACCTGGTGAAGCATAGTTGTGAGATATTTTCTACGATGAGAAAGATTATGAAATTATAGTAAGTTGCCATGTTGAGATATTAAAATAGTATTTGCATAGAAACAGTACAGAGATATTAATATTACTTACAGGTTATTCTATATTCTTAACCTTTAAACACCAATGACCAATTCTGGTGAATCTTGGTGAAGAAATTTAATATAAGCCTGTCCCAGATATCTGTTCCATGGCTCCACTACAAATGATCATCCTGACTGCAAATGTGGCAGAATGAAAATGCACCAGCCACAGTCACTTAATTGCAATTTCCACTCCCTGACTGGAAACTGCAAATGAAATTAGGTTTATACTAACACCGTAATCCATGGGTTGGTGTGACTGAGACACCACAGGAGCATTTGCCAAGGGTAGTCTGCCAAACACCAGAAACAGCACACAAAGGTGTCATGACACTGTAATACATTAAATGCACTTTTCAACATACCTTAGTGGTCCCACTGATGGCTTTACATAAGATGCACAGCAAACACTTTCTGCAGCTGTAAGAAAAGGCTATAAGCCCCTGCAGATATCCATAATCAGGTGTGGTGGTGCAACTCCCTCCCGACCTCTTGAGCCACTTGGTACTTTGTGCAGTTCTCCCCCTGGTTCACATGCCAACACAAGACGAATAAGGAAAGGTAGTGAACTGGAGTGTTCAGGCACTTCTTTAACACACTTGATTCCTATCTCCCCTACCACTTGGAAACAGACTCTATATCAACTCAAAATGGATTGGGAAACATAACAGACCAGAGCATTAAGGCATCCCCTTAGCCCACTTGGTTTCTGCTCCCCACACCCCTTTATTGCTTAAGAACAAGAGGAACAATCGATGGCTCCTGACAACGTAGTACATCCGCACTTGAGTTGTGGTCCAAAGAGAGTGATATCAGAACTCCAAGATTTAGCAAGTTCTGGGCTTGCACAATGGACAGAAAATATCAGAGTATTTCGAGTTGGACAGAAATGGAAAATTATCTGACAAAAGTCAATTATCACAGATCCTATAAACAGTGATTCTAAGAAAGACCTTTTGAACTTTCCTGGATTGCAGCAGGCAGTTACCAGCATCTCCCCTGAGTCGGGACACCTCTCAGGCTCAGACTTCTCAAAGTTCAAAGATCATCCACACACAAAGTCAATGGAAGACCAGGGTGAAGTCAGACTTCTTGCATCTCAATTACCGCCTGTTGAGAAATACCGATCAACTGTATTTGCTCCAAACTTGAGTAGAGAGAAATTTCAACTATAAACTAGCCTCTTTCACAGAATTAGAATCACAGAATCATTTAGGTTGGAAAAGACCCTTGGGATCATCGAGTCCAACCATCAGCCCTACTCTATTGATACAGAGAAATGATTACTTGTTTTGAGATTTATTTACTTATTTACTTATAGAAAACTGCGTAGCAACTTATTTACTTACTTATAGCAAGTTACAGTATTTTTTTTTAATATTGCTAAGAATCCTGCTTGCCCAGACTGTTATGTGGAATTTTACCAAGGACTACAGTGTTCATCAAAACAAAGCAGTTCACTGTGAAAATCTACCAAGGATTACAATGTTCAGCAAAATATTATACTTTTGGCCTTGAGTAACAGGTGGCTCTAACTAGTAGGAATTTTGCTAATGAGTAAAGATAGCCATGTATGAATGGTAGAAGTTCTATTGGTTCTCTTAGATAAGGTAGAAAGTAAACCGTCTGAAAAACACTCGTTATTCAAGAAATTGGCCAAGAGAATCTGCGCATGCTCCAGGGAAAAACAGTGAGAAAGACTACGAGCCTTCCTCCCAAAGACCCCCGAAGATGACCACCAGGAGGCAATGCGCAGGTGCAGAGATGACATAAACTGTTGACATCAGCCTTACTCATGCATATGTATGTTTGTGTTATGTAATCCAATGAATATGGATATCCACACTCTATAAGTTTTTGGTAAAATGTGTGGTGGGTGTGCAAGCTTTGTGGAGAGATCCCCTTGCACCCCGGCGCCGGAGTAAACATACCTGCTTTATAACTCTATTCGAGTTGGAGAGTCTTTTTCAGCGAATCACTACAAAGTTCTCCCCTACACCATATCCTCCAACATCTCATCCAAACAACCCTTAAACACATCCAGGGATGGTGACTCGTGGAGTTTCTCTGTTTAGACATGCTCTTAAAAAGGGATCTTAATAGTGTTCGTTCTCATGAATGGATACATCTCTGGAATTCTGTAGTAGTCAAGTGTTCAAGTGTTCAAAGTAGTCAAGGCTGCAAACCTGTGTTTCACATTCTGTGCCATTTCAGGATGTGCTCTCCATCTTCTTGGCAACATCATGACGCACGGAAACAAACTCTACAACTCAGAAAGAGTTATAAAGCAGGCATGTTTATTCTGGCCGGGGTGCAAGGGGATTTCTCCACAAAGCTTGCACACCGTCTCTGGCAAGTAGCCAAATATTTATTACAACAAAACATACATATCCATTAGGAAGGGCTGGGTTATTGCAATTAGTTGGGGGAATAGGTGTGATTATTATAATTATTCAAGGGGAGAAGTACTTGATCTTCTTCACAGTGTCTGCTCTCTCCAGGGCATGGGTTGTTAAGCAAAGTCCAGATGTCTCCTTCCTAAATCGGCAAGATCATCCTCTCTAGATAGCATCTTTGAGTCCTTTTGTTCAAGTTTAAGTTTGCCTAAATGCCCATTCAGGGCTTTGCTTCTGCTATCGGTGAGGTGTCCTTTTATTATAATTCATAGCCACGGGCTACCTGCTACTTTCTTATCATAGCCAATCCCAAAGATATCTGGTAAACTACACTGAATCCACAGAACAAGTCTGGACAAGCAGGGTTCTTAGACAACGTTCAGAAATCATCATACGTTGCTATAAGTAAATAATTTGCAAGGAAAGTGGTCATTTCTCTGTATCAATCAGTGGCTGGAATTCCCCCAGAAAGAAGGTAAGCATGGCAGTAAGGGTACATCCACGCATTATTATTCTTTAAACCTGTGGGGAAACCTTATAGCGGCCTTCCAATACTTACAGGGGACCTACAGGAAAGCTGGGGAGACTTTTTCAGGGAGTGTAGAGATAGGATGAGGGGTAAGAGTTTTAAACTGAAAGAGGGATGCTTTAGGTTAGATATAAGATGGAAATTCTTTACTGTGAGGGTGGTGAGACACTGGAACAGGTTGCCCAGAGGGGCTGTGGCTGCCCCCTCCCTGGCAGTGTTCAAGGTCAGGCTGGATGGGACTCTGAATAACCTCATCTAGTGGAAGGTGTCCCTGCCCATGGCAGGGGTTTGGAACTAGATGATCTTTAATATGACTTCCAACCCAAACCATTCTCTGAATCTATGAAATACAGGAATGACAGAATCTATACATAAAAAGAAACAAAATTAAATGTGATAATCTCCCCCAAACATGCTGCAAATAAGGCAGGGTATATATAAAAAAAAAAAAATTTGCACCACATGACATCCCCAGTGTAACATTGCAGGATACTTGTTCTTCTTAGGATATATTGTTAAAAAGATTGTGGGTATTGTTCCTTCAGCCCTGCTTGTGTTAAGCAGACCACTGAGAACAGACAAGCTGAGCTTCCTGGTAGCACTGAAAAGCCTGTGACTGTGAGGACTCATTCCAGAGCAGAAGAGAGGAACTCATCCCCTGTGGGCCAGGCAAACCCTGCAGCCTATGATTTCAAAACCTGCCATCATAGCAAAGATTATTTCAATTTTGTAGCGTTGCTGCTGGACAATGTCACAAATATGCATACTGACAGATTACTGTAAGTCTTCCTGAGCCCATGAACAGAAGAATACTCCATGTTGCTCCTATGAGGGACAACCATCTGAGTTGTCTAGATGAGGGAATTTCCCCAATACGTGATGAAGTCAGGAGCTGGGAAGGCTTTAGGCCGCAGTCGCAGGGGAAGTGTCAGGCTGTTATGCGATAAGTGGTTCTCTGACCTAGACACCTCAGGGTTTGGACTGTGGTAAAGGCCAATAGGAGCGTCATAGCCACTTCACTTCTCTGGTTTTAGTAATAAAACCAGAGATTGGATTAGTGGCAACCGCAGCTGCTTTTGAAAGCTTTTTTCAGTTAGTAGTATGACAAAGAAGCTTTAGTGAATCTTCCTGTAGATATGCAAAACATTACAGATCTCCTCTATCTGAGCACCATTTTAAAGTCCCATTGCTAACGAGGCAGGAGATGGCCTTTCTTTGCATTAGATTATGGCTTCCCAGCACGTCGAGATAGGGATCTGAAGGGCAGAGTGACAGCCTGGGGCTGCAAGGAAGGGCAAAAGGATGCACGCTGCCTGCCTGCCTGCCCCTCTGACTTTGGAGGAGGTAGGAGAAGCTGTTGTGCCAGACTGCAAAGTGTCCTCACTGCTCAGCCTGGGTGCGTGTGCAGACAGCAGACATGTAAGGGCAAGGACATGGCAAAAATCCTTGCACCTCTATGATAAATTTACACCCGTGCCCCTCTGCTAAGTCTCACATCCCTGCAGCAGAAACATCAGGAGCAAAGTTGTGTCTGAAACCCCAGCTGTGTGAATGCAAAATTTCACAGAAATTAACTGCTGACTTTGCACTGAAACAGATAAGGAGCAGGAACATCTTCTGCTTTGCCAGGTCTGCATGGATATTTAAATGCAGTAGCTTCCAGAAGACAGGCACCTGAAACCATAAATCACTGTCATCAAAACAGCTAGTACCGGTGGTCATGCTGTGCCAATTTAGGATGTGCTGCCCCTCTGTGAAGGTTACCTTTCCTTATGTCTCCTCTCCCAACGCTCCAGCCCAGCAGAAGGTACCATGTGCTTATTTCTCAGATACTACTACTCAGTTTGGCATTTCGATGCCAATCCACCTGCTTTCCCAGTTGCTAAAATGCTAACCTTTGCACCAGAACTGCTAAAGCACAAGTCCACATTGCCCCCACCAGCTCTGCTATGTAGACAGCAACTTCAGCAAAGGAGAGGACTTGGGACCTGAGGCAAAACCTCCTTAAGCCACTGTAAAACGACTTGCCAAGCTTGCCAGTGCACTCTGCAGCAGCATTTCTAACATACTTAACAGCCAGATCGATCTACAGGACCGTAGATCCTGATGAATCTACAGGAGGATTTCAGATGTTATCTCTCCTTTGGAAGCCTTCTTCATATAGAGCTCCACGGAGCCATGTAAAACACAATCAAAGCCTAAATCAGACAGACGGTGGTATTTTGCAGTTACTTCACAGAAGTATAAATGATTACACAAAGTGAAAAGACAGTACAGGCAAGACCCAACACGATCCCTGTCCAAGGATAAACTGAATTGTTACACATGGTTTGCCCTTGGGCAGGTTTTAACTTGGAATATTCCTGTACTTTAGACAGGGTTGAAAAGGTTTCTTTGTTTCCCTGAAGAACAGATGAGTTTTCTATAAATAACCCTGCACAAGGTTCACACATGCTGTTTGAGAGCTTTCCCCTTTTAATGTCACAAAATATAAAATCAGATTAAGATTACCCTTTGACAGTTTGCTCATCCTCTCCCTAAAACTGTCAGTAGCAGGAAAAAAAGGTAAATATAAAGCATACAAAGACTGGTAAACAACTACACTCATGCATTATATACAAATAATCTTTTGCTGTTAGTCAGTTATTTGTTCAGTTGACTATAAAAACAATTTGCAAGAATTTCAAGTCCAACAACAAAAACCCCTCTACTTCTAATCAAGTTTATCACTCTATTTGCTCAGTCTGTACTTAAACAGGTAAAACAAGTAAGCAAAACTTAAAACAGTGAAGGTAGATGAAAGAAAACCTAAGCATCTCATGAAATTGACCCTGAACATTGCTAAAGCCCTACCTTTTTCCCCCTTCCATTTAGCCTCCAAACAACTTCCTCAAATCTCTAGTTAGACTGCATTCTCACATTCAACAAAAGCTAATACATTAGTTCTTGAAGATACTGAGGGTGCTGTAAACAGCTGCATTTTTAGACATACGTGCATGTGTATGTCTCAGCTAAGGAGCACATCATTTTCCATGGCCTGTGACCTGGAATAAATAATAAAAACAAGCCTCACCAAGTAAATAGCAGAAAAGGTGCAGCTGCTTAGCTGGATCTCTGCTGGGAAGGAACTCTGCAAAGTTGCCTACAGCTTCTACAACCAACAAGTGTTCCTGCAAAGAAAGAAAGGTCTCAGAAACATGCTAGGAAGCCTTTTATCCTTCCCTTTTTTTTTTTTTATTTTATTTTTTTTTTTTTTAATTTTATTTTTTCTTCCAAAATTATTCCTAAACACCGGCTTAAGCCATACTTTCAACTGCCGTTATCACTAGAAGGATGAATGTGCCAGGTGCCACATTTGTAAAGGGAGTTAGTAGCATGGTGGTTCATGTTTGTTCTTGCATTTTACCCTGTACACATTGCTCCGTGCTGATTCTAAACAGGATCTTTGTGCTATGCTTGCATCTGGACAAGATTGATTAGGGGGAATACTTCAGTTACAGCTTGCATTAAATTTGTGATGAAGACAACTATTAGAAATACTCATTTGGAACTTGAACCTGGAGCACACCCACACTCTAGAGCAGCTGGATTTACACACTGATTTCTTAGGTGGTCCAGAATAACTGGCCTTACTCTAAAGCAGCTATCCCAAAACTGATTTTCTGGCACATCCTACCCTTAAGCAGATTTAGCTGGGATGAATCTAGACGTATTTCTAGGTATTTAAAAAAAAAAAAAAAAAGAAAAAGAAAAAGAAAAAAGAAATAAATAGCGCAGTTGTTACAACCTCTTTCTGCACTCTATAGAGAAACAAGTAATACAGTGTTAAACGGGCTGACTCCGGAGCTGCTTCACCTGTGCCCACCGCCTACAGCGGTAACTATACGTAAATCACTGACAAAACACGGTTACTCTACTTGCAGGCAGTTCAGACTTTCCCCCTTTCCTTCGTTTTTTTTCTCCACCCGGACGGACCCCGGGTGTCCGCGCCTCAAACCTCTCCCGCTACCAGACCTCGCACCCCGACCTCCCGGCCTGCCTCCGCCGGCGGGACACGGCTAGGGGAGGCCGGGCCAGCGGCGGGGCTCCGGCCCTTCTCCCCGCGGGGCTCCAGCCGCCGGCCCGGGCACTTACACCGGTCCGCAGCGCCTCCGGGCACACGGCGCACCCCACGGAGGGGCCGGCGGCTGCGCCGGGGCCGAGGCCGGCTACCCCCGCCGCCGCCGAGCCCCTGGCACCGGCCCCGGCCTGCCGGAAGGCCTCGCCGGGCGCCGACCCACGCCGCTCTGGCACGGAGAGGGGCCCCCGCTACGCCCCCGGCCCGGCCCGGCGCCGGGGCTGCGGTGTCGCGGGTTGGTGGTGGTCGCTCTCCCCTGTGCTGGGACAGCGGCAGAGGGAACCCCCTTTTTTCACAGAATTGTGCTTCCCCTGGGTGCGGGGGTGCTGTGGGAGGGGAGGGGGTTGAGGTCTTGAAGTGTCTGGGAGGTAGGCATGAGCTTCAATTTTTTAAAGCCTAAAAAGTGACAAAATAAAGAATAACTGTATTTGTTGTGACTCCCTCTAATGCACACTTACAAAGTACTAATATTATTATGAGAAATTACAAAGCTGGCGGTGATGCTGTTTTAACTACCAAGGTGTGTAATTGTTGAGCAGAGAGGTAACTGACAAGGCACTTAAAATAGTGGTAGGCAGGTGTAGATTATCTTTCCATTCAGTTAATGGGTACTTTTAAAAATAAATATTAACACTGGAGATGGCATTTTCTCAGATGTGGACAGCAGTGGCCCACATTCATTGTGCCAGCATGATGGACCATCAACTACCACTGTCAAAGAAATTATGAAATTATTGTTTAAAACTCTAAAAAAATGTATAAACAATGACAATAGTTATTTGGGAGAAATTTCTTTTGCTCTACTTGTAAATTTAGGTTACAAAGGTCCTTGATTCTCTATTTTATCTATTTTCAGCCTCTCTTCACCCAGTACTCACGGTAGCTGTGATGGGGATGTGTGGCAAACATCAACACGGGGCAATACAAGACATGAGGTGTATCCTTGTGTTGGCAATGGACACCAATGTAGGTTAATTTTAGTGGTAGTTAAGACGCCCAAGGACTGCTGAGCTGTGGAAACAAAGCTGTGATTTTTCTTGGTGTGTTTTCTCACCTCATGCATCCCTGTGCATGGAGTTTTTCTGCCCGTAGTGGAAATGGCTAACAAAGCCAAAGGGGAATCCTGGAAGGATCTCAACGTGTACAAACATCACATGGTGGCCTTAATGCAGCTGCTGAAGCAACCTACCGAAGCAACTGCTGAATTATTTTTGCCTTTGATGAATAAAGATAAAAGCAGATTCCTTCTAGGTGTCCTCAAGTATGTGAACAGCCAAAGAACAAACGTAGTATTCTCGCTTATATCTACAAGTGCTGGAAACTTCATGATTCATTTAGTAATGCTCATAAGTGAATTGGTGTCTGTCGAGTTTTTTCTCATTTGGCTAGAAGTTGTATCTGCTGTTAGGTTGGAATTGGCTTTCGGCAGTATATTTTTTATTATGACAGATTATTTTTTCTTTAATATTGAGGCAATCTGAATATAGAATCAGAAAAGCTAACATCTGGACATGTCTCAATATATGTATATATTTTCCAGTATCCAACATATTTTCTGTAACTTAATATTTTTACAGAAGCAAAGTCAAGAACTACCCACTTTTGAAAAAAAAATAAAAAGGGAAGTGCAGTAGATTTGGTAACTCCAAGATGAAAGCATCAGCAAGTTCTTTATCTTTCAGTTTGCATCTGGCCTGCAGTAAAACTAGTAATCTCCTGACAAAGTAATTTTCTTGGAAATTCCCATCACAGATTTGGTTTTGGAGGAAGATATCACAATTTTCTGGGCCCAAACTCTGAAGTGATGATTATCTCATATAAACAGCTTTTACAGTCACATTATTAACTTGCCAAATCAAATATGTAATGACAACAGAAGGACAGAAGTATTTCCTGTGCTTACTATTTACTCATATGCTACTCCACTGATAAATAATAAAGGCAGCTCTGAGAAGCATTATCTCTCATCTTATAAGGTAAAAACCAGAAAAATCAGGTCAGCAGTATGCATTGTTATAGAAACGGCAACAAAGTATGTTCCAGCATATGTGAAATCTTGTCAGTCAGAATCAAGTCAATGAATTTCCTCTGTCAGTTACTGGTTTTCTTTAGTATCAAATAAATCATGAGGAAAATAATAATACCATGCCACTAGCTGAACTCTAATTTTGTCTATTGCCGCGTTACATTTGGTGTCACTTGATTAAGATTTAGATCTCAGTTATACCGAAATGTAATTTCTTTGCATGTCATCGCATTAATAATATAATGTGATAAAATGTCATTAGCCACTCTAAGATAATTAAGTGCAAAGGTTATAAAAGAAAATCAATCAGGGACTAAAACTGTGGGTTTTTCTGGTAAATCATACACTCATTTAAAATCTGACAATGTAAGTATGAATAATGTATGGAAAACATTAAATCATGAAGGATAAAAGTAAAATGCTTTTTAAAAAACCACCAAACCCCCCAAATAAGCCCCTAAGTGCCTGGCAATAATATGTGAAATTAAAAATGGCATTGTCATCACTTACATATGGAGAATGGAAGTCTCATGAAGACAGTGGTAAAACTACATTAGAGATTTTAGGAGTTACCAACGATAATTTTCCAGTATGAAGTAGGTGGCATACACACAGACCTGACTGTGATGGGAAGGGCTGGAATGATCACAAGGCTGGAAGCTTGCATGAAGATCAGTGCTCACAACCAATTACATCAAATAAGGGCAGGCAGAGTACAGGCTCAGCCAAGATCTGTTACATGTGCATGTGTTTATGGCTGAGTAGGCATTTACAGACGTGTATGTATTTACTTAGATACACACATACAGATAAATTGTGTACATCTGCCTGATTAGTTTCCTAGGGGAAAAAAAAACCTAGTTAAGAAATAACAAAATCTGAGAATGTATTAGAGGAGAAACTTAACAATATGAATGAAAATCAGGGTGTATATCAGAAGGTTTCACTACATAGTAAGTGTTCTACAATATTTAAAATATTAAAATGATCAATTTTATTAAAACCCCTTTCTGGAAAAGGAAGGAAAGACAATCATTAAAGGTAGATAGCAATCACAAATATGTCAATAAAAATTGCCAAATTAAGCCAAGGAAACTTCAAGCCTAGAAAAAATAGACAATAGAAGGAAATCTAAAGTATAAGCAAAAGAAGGTAAAACAGCTTCTAAGACTCGGTACTAGATTGATAGGAGAGTGCTAATGGTGCTAAGAAGGGTTCAACAGTTAACTACAGTATTTGGTAAGGAGCAAAATGATGTTTTTATATCTGATCAGGGTATTGGATATTTTGCCAGCCCATAATGACAATGTAAGTATTAAACCACATTAATGAGGAATAAATATTCTAAAAGGAAGGCAGAGAGAACTTTCAGCCAATAATCCTAGAATAGTTGTCTGAGGAGTTTTCTGTCTCGCTGTTAATTATTGTTAATAATTCTGAGCATACAATGGAAGTCGTGCAGTGCTGAATTCAAATGTCATGGTTGACCTCATCAATTATAAAATGTAAGAGATGAAGTTTAGTCAATAAAAGTATATTGATGCTCACTAACATGGTTTTAGAAACAGGACTTGGCAAGATGAACTCAGGTTGTACTCTGATGAATTTACAAATATAATTGGGTTTTGTAACTGTGCTCATGTAATACACTTCTGTAGGGTATTTAACTTTGTCTTTCATGGCCTTCAGACTAAAATAAATTAACATTGTATAATATGAAGAAGATACATAAGAAATAAGAAATGCGTATGACAGATCTTGCAAAGTAACATCAAAAACATACATACCTGACCTTAGGTAATATTTTTATGAATAATCTGGAAACAAATATAAAACCACCAAGTGACTGTATCTGCAGGCGCCAAAAGCACAGATGAAGTCATAAATCATAATGGCAGTGGACATCGCACAGTGCGATCTGGATTTCAGGATAAATTGGACCCATTCAAAGAAAGTGAATCCTAAAAAATTGAGTGCAATCTCATATATCTAGGGGCAAAAACCATGTACTGTACCTCTGGAAGAGTAACTAGTGGCTGAACACAACCTAGCAGCAGGGTAGAGAAGCAGCATGTACTTCCCCAGTGGCACTGCTATCAGTGAAGGCAGATGACTACTGATAGGCATAACGACAGCCAAAGTTGCAAATGAGGGTATTTATTGCATTAGATTTACTGCTCTCAGTGCAGAACAAGTGAAGGAACTACTGCTTAGTGCAACTCACCTAAAAAGTTTTTTCTTAATCAAGACATAGAATTAAACCCTTCCGCGTCATTTATCTGAGTGCTGTGCACTTTTTACCTGTTTTGAAGGAAAGAGCTGCAGTACACCACTGTTCAAGTAGGGCAAAGCTGGGCATTTATTGATTTGTACCAGGCAGCTTTTGGTACTCAGACATAAAAAAAGGCCAATAGTTGTCCGTTATTTATTTTCTATTTTTGAGGGCTTTGGGTATCGTTAAACTAAGTATTCCAGAGAGTAACAAAACTTTAAGGAGCGTGCTAACCCTGGAGTGACAGTGATGCTCATTCATGAGTTTTTAGACTGATTTCCCAAAGAGGTTAAAAAAATATGATAATCTTCTCTGTGTATAAATAAATCTGTCTGGCAGCACCTGCCCTTGCTAGAGCCTTCACCCAATGACAGAGCTGCTCTGTCAAGTCTTGAGCCTTCTCCCATTCCTCACGCAGAAACAGTCCCAGCCCCGTCTGTGAGCACAGAGCTGCTGTAGCTGCTCCAAACATCAGTGCAGAGCCTCCCCAGCACCCTTCACCGAGGCACCCCTGGGGGCTCAGGGACCAGGCATCCTCCCCCAGTACTCTCCACAGGGAGGGTGTCTTCAGGCTGGTTGTTGGGGCAGGCTGAAGGAAAGAGAGAGAAATATCGTATGAGAAGGCTCTAGCAGGCAGTAGCTTGAAAAGGCTGAGCTTGGCCTGCTAGCTGGTTTTATTAGCTCTGCTGACAATAGAAAGGGCTACCAAAGCCATGATATTTGCAGAACACAGTCTCCACTGAAAGGATAGAAGCATAACTTTCAGAGAGAAGAGCTGAGAACATCATAACATGATAAAACACAAACCAGTTTTCTCTCTTGGGCCCTTGATATGCCTTCACCGTCCCTGCAGTCAAGACATAGCATGCTTCAGATAACCCATGCCCACAGATAATCTGCACAAAATTGCATTAAGGAGATGAGGATAAGCTAAGGGGATGAGACAGTGCAACAGTTTCCAAGCAGAGGCTCCGGGATACATTTCCCCTGGTGTAACCTGAGCGTGCGTATAATGAACAGTGCTGCTGAACCACAGAGCATTTTCCCACCCACGCACAAGCCATGGTTTTACAGTTGAAAATACATGCTGAAGCACAACAACGGATGTTTATGGACTGTCCTAAAAAGAGCATACTGAGCTGCCTTTCCTCCTTGTTCTAATTAAAAATGCTAAGATTGTAGAGGATTTCCTCATACGAGTTTCCTGTCATTTATGCAAGTCAAAAAGAGGCAAGGATTTCCCACTCCTCAAAGGGAGACACTAGAGCATGCACATAGGCAGCAGTGCTGTTGCCTTGAAATGTGAATTTCAATTTCAGTGAGCTTCCTTACATTATGACCTTTCATCTATTTACCTGATTTTAATGAAACTATTATATGAGAAAGTAATGTCTGACAATGGTATTAGTCGTTACAGCTTTCTAAAACCATAATGTCCTAACCTTTGTTAGAGTGAGTCACAAAATTAAATAATCGGTTAAGATCAGTTGAACACATTGGTGCCTGGTGACAGCATGTGTTGCCATGCAGCTGGTTTTATTTTCATTCTATATTCTCTAACTTCTGCTTGTACTTTTAGGAACTATAGTTCTCCCAGGGAAACCCTTGTGAATTCAGCTAAAAAGATAAACCATATAAGCACATCTGTGATGGCTACCATTTTAAGAGAACATTTAAAATATTTTTGTTAATTTATTAAATTATTTTGATTCCATGGAAGAACAGCAATGAGAAAAAACTGTGCCTGAAATTTATTTTTTGTTATCAACATATAGGAAAGTAATCTATTTAAAGGTAACTAACTAACTTAAAAAATTTCCTTTGGTATTTTGATTTCCCTATTCCTCATATGTGCCTTCAGCTCCGACCCTATCTGTAGCTGTGGCTTCCACACAGATTCACCAACCATCCCACTGCAGCCCCAGGAGCCTTCCCTTCTGCCGGTCCTTCACTTACCCTCACACTATTGCTCTGCCCTCTTCATCTAACTGAGATTTGGGTGCAATGCTTTTTCCTTGAAATATTGCCCTTCCAGGTCCAGCTTGGTACATCAGTGTGTTTTTTTTCCCCAGTGTTTCTTTGCAAGCTAGTAAGCTATGTCTGCTGGCTTAGTTTCCTAGATGTTTCCATTGCTTTTTCATGGAGTATTGCCTGACCAGTAGCACTCACTACTTTCCTGATCAATTTGAAGTAGAAATTATTTGTAATGAGTAAATCAGTTTTCTTTTTTCCTGTGCGAGAATGAATACTTGTGTGAATGTTCAATTTTTGGTGCACCTACACAGTGTTTTCCCCTGAGGAAACTTCTGGAAAGGAAGGGACCAGCAGACCTGAGTCTGTGGCTAGCTGAGGGATCTAGACAGCTCGTTGCACCAGGCTGGGCTTTTGGAAAGTGAACCAGAGTGAAAAGAGGCCCCAGGGGTAGCATGAGCAGGAGGGAAAGGGGAAATGAGCTAACACAAAGTCTTTAAATTATTTAAAAAGGGTATAGCCACACAGACCACACTCAGATTAGAGGCACTACACCTCTTTGCCAGTATCAGCTGAGTATATGATGACTTTGATGAAGTATCTAACAGGTAATTTCTGTTCCTCGAGAAATGACCTAATTAATCTTTTTCTGGAACAAAAGTTGAAACTTTGAAATCTCCCACCAACTGGCAATTTGAGGGGAGAAAAAACCTTTGAAGTCAGCTGGAATGTTTAATTTTAGAAAAGCTTCTGTTTTGACTTGGCAATGTCATGCTTTTGGGGTGTCATTTATGCTGTAATATGAAATACCTTTCTGAATTAAATTAATTACTAAATGCAAAAATTTAAGCAGGCTGTTTGGAAGTAGCTGGAGAGTTTGGACTTTATTTTGCCATGGCTGGTACAGGACACAAAACGTGGAAAAAAAAGAGATTATATCCTGTGGTCATGGCTTTCCAGTTTGGTAGTCAGCACTGTCAGACTCAAAGCTAACATACTCCTTTTCCTTCCTCCATTTCCCTTCTTTCCCAAAGAGCAAAAATATAATTATCCATTCGATTCTAGTTCCTAGCAGGGAGGATGATTCTTTCTCATGTTGTCATTGTGCTGTCTGGAAGCTGCTGGAGTGCAGTGCTCTGACTCCACCTCCCCTTTGCCCCCCATCTCTTCCCAAACTGAGGACCACATCCTTACAAATACTAGAGGAACAATCAGGTCTTGTGCACTGAATTAGGTGGCTCCGGGTATAATTCAGATCAGAATTAATTCCTGTATGCTTCGAATGATTACACAGCAATTCAGAAGTTGAATAATACTGCAGAATAAACATAACTTTGCTCACATTCAGCAGGAAGACTTAAAGCAGAATAATAAACCTCAAGAAACAAAAATACATGTTCTTTGTTTCCCTGTTGTTAGCCCTTTTTCTCACCATTAGTGAGGAGGCAGCTCTAGTGCTTTCAGGGCAGACAGTAGCAGATGATTGAAGTTACTCCCAAAATGATGCTGAGAGAAGGTAATATGTGGCTACGTCTACATTAGCAAGTAGTGTATCCTAAGAGGACTGGATTTTGCAGACTGGAACAGCTGACGCTTTTGAGCTTGTGGACTGGACTCCCATTAGCAGTTTGAGTGCAGTAGTTGTCCATGGCAAGCATTTTCTAGTTCAGTTACATCTAAACCCACTGCTTCATACAAACCCAAGGTGCAGTGAGCAAAGCATGCTTCTCATCCAAAAAAAAAAATAGTGCCAAGTTATATCCTGCATTTTGCCTCTGCAGGTCTAGCTGACAATGTCTAAGGGACATTTCATCACCTCCTGGGTAGTTTTGGAGATGGCTGAGGTCACTCACAGCCCAGTCTTCCTTTGAAAGGGCTGGTCCCATCTCCTACCCGGAGCCATGGCCCCTTTCTTCTGTTTGTGCAGCTTTGGCCAAGCGGTAAGCTGGACAACTTTTTAAAAATAGAGTTGATTTTCTGATGTGTTAGTTCATTGTTCCAGGTGATTATGCTTCTACTTGAGAAAGACTTATGGAGGTAAAAAGTGGTAGCATGAAGTGAAGAGAAATTGGGGGTGGGGTGAGGGGTGGAACTGCTTTTTTTTTGTCCGTTGTTGAGGCTTAAGTTGGCTTCAATTACTTGTGCAGATGTTCTGTAAGTAGATATCCACATGATGGCTCCTAAGATAAATAGAAATGCTCAGTAGTTATTCTTACTGCTGATTTTATTCAGCAAGCACCATGGTTAAAAGATTTTAAAACCAAGTAAAACTCATAGATTTACATGGTATTTGTACTGTTTCATCTTTTCCTAAACTCTCCAGACACAGAGAATGAAAGGAATATGTAATTTGAAGAAATCTTTTCCAAGAGAATTTTTGATGGTGCCATTAGTAAAAAAAAAATATCTTGAGTAGTATTTCTCTTTCACTTTTCTCCTCCTCCAATTTTTTTTGCCAGTCATGATACTTTAGAGTCACAGAGAGTCTAAACATGGCACTACCTAGGAATACTGGAAATTCTATTAATTAGAACTCAAATAACAAAGTGTTGATTTGGAAATATTAATTCTTGCACCTTTTTACATACAATAAAGACAGTTTAAAAAATTTCTTTTCATTCAGTCAGCCTGTGGTGTGACAGATAAATTGCATCTTCTTAACTATTGCGACTATTAAATTCTAGCAAGCTTCAGGCAGCCTTTCTGTGGCTACTTAGTTGTTTCTAATGCATTGAAATACCTTTTGCAGTGAAAATCTGCACTGTTGAGTCAAAGACAAATTTCTTTAAATGATGAGGAAAAGTTTATTTAGTCTTTTTACTTTGTTTGGTCTCTTAAATGTGATAAAAGAAATCTGTTTGTGGAAAGACAGATGATTAGACATGTCTTTCTAATCATATGAAAGACAGGAAATCTTGAATTGATTTTATCCCCTGGAGTAATATCTGGTGAACAATGGAAAACTCTGATATTATCATCCCAAGGCATTTTATTATTATTGTTTGACTTTGCACTACATAGCACTTTATTTATGTAACTAAAAACCTGGGAAAAATACTCCTTGTGAGCCAGGAAAATATTGCTTTCTAAGTGAGAATCTACTGTTTGTCTCATTTTCATCCTCTTCCTCTGTCTCCAAGAGTAATTACTTAAATACTTAAAGCAGAAGATCCAATTGAATACAATAATGTGCTATGATTCCTTTTTAAGAAAAAAGATGAGACAAAATTAGTATTAAGATGTCTTTGCAGGTTCCTCTGCATTAAGAACATTGCCATTTGACTCAAAATATTAAAATGTAACTGAATAGCAACAATTTGTAAATTGAGTATCTCAACACAGCTTGCACAGGTAACATGAAAATTTGTAGCTTTTCTGTGGACATGAGTAACAGAAACTCATATGCTAGGAATATTGTATCTGGTCTTAAACCACATCAAACCTGACTACATAGAAAGTAATCTGAGGACATGATAGTTTCTCAATCCCACCCTGCTGCTGTCCATGCTAGCAGGCAGCAGCAGTGCTGGCACTGGCCGCGGTGGCCTGGGGTGGCCGGGGGGCACCAGTCCAGCTGGCAGTAGTGGCTTTCAGGGGCAACAGGCCCGCCTTGGCATGAGCCCCAGCTCCTGCACCAGCATTGTGCTGCTGACAGAGTTGTGCTCTCAAATTGCCTTGCAGTGACTTACAGGAAGGTTGGGTTTTATACATGGTGTAGTATGGCTAATTTACTGTAAATTTTTTTCAAACTAAACTAAAAAGGTATTTTTGGGTCAGGATTAATTTTTTTTTTTTTGCTATATAGCATGCTATAAAAAAAAAGAGAGCTTTATGTTAGACAGAAATTACTGTTTATTTTCATGGTATAGCAAGGAAAAACTTTTTTTTCTTTAATTTAGAGAGTTTTCACATGAATTCACCTCAGGTGAACAGATGTAGTATGCTCATGATTACATCATGAGAAGTTCTGAAATCACATATCCACTTGACAATGCATTTTCAGATCCCCAGCTATCTCCACATTTAAGTACTTTAATTATTGCCCCAGTGATTTTTTTTATTTTTTTAATTTTTTTAGATTGCTTAAATTTAACATCACTCTGACAGCAAAGCTCAGTGAAATCAGAATGGAAACTAAGTAACTGGCTTTAATTGTTTGGTTTTAATTCATACTTTAAGTTATTCGTCTATAATTCTGTGTATGTATACTCTAACCAGAGCTTGTCTTGCAGTCATGTGACGTGCCTACTTGCTTTTGACCACCTACAAGTTGAAGCTGCTTACTACCCATATACTAAGCCATATACTCTAGTATACGTGTTGATATAGGGCGACGTTACATGTAGGGCTTTTGCATGTGACTAAGACTGCAAAAATGAAATTGGTTTGAGGAAACTAGTTCAAATAGTGCCTACACACTAAGAATCAGTTCTTTAGTCTGTCCTTTGTTAATTTAATGACTCAGTCTCATCAAGTGCGGGCAATATCCCCAGGAATTCCTCTGACAAAGGGCCCCCCAGAATCTGGAGGATTATCCAACTACAGTTTAAAGAAACATACAGCAAGGTAGAAGTTTCTGAGGTCATTAGGAAGAGAGAAGTGTGAGAAGTAGTGTGTGAGAGAGTGAGCGAGCGAGCTTCACTTTTTCTTACATGGAAATTGAGAATTATACCTGTCCCTAATTTTGTGGTGAGTGGAGCCAAGGTCCCTGGTGCTGAGTTTGAATCCGCTTGCTTTCCTTCCTTTCTTCTACTTCTCTCTCTCTTTTGTTGCGTGCAGGCCACATATTTATATGAAAATGAAAAACTTTTATTTGTTTTATGGAGCATTTTTAGATTTACATCTATTAATAAACAGAGGCTCTTTAAAGCCTTGGAGCAATACCAGCAAAGAATAAAATCCTGGGCTGAGTCAGGGGAGTGGTAGATGGCTGCTTCTATGGGGGAAAAAAAGAGAGGTTCTAGAGAACTGTTACCTTGGAGTTCCACCCAGAGCAGGATCATCAAGAACTACCAGCTCCTCCCAGCTCTCTCTAGGTACGGGGAGCTGTTCGCAGGAGGAGTTGTATTACCGTGCCTGGAAGGAGAACAGCATGACAGCCTGTTCCCATCCCATGCCCATCAAAGGCACTGGGATACCGGACCTGTTGGGGAGAGTGTCTGGATTCAGAAGAGCTGGAGACTGACAATCTGCTACTGTTTGCTCCTCTTCATGATCCACCCTGAGGCATGGCTGGGCAAACCTTACTGTTTAACCCTTGCAGCTTCAGATCTGACCTTCTACTTCAGCCAGCATGCCTGCGAGTCCGAGGGTCACCTGGGCTGCGCTCCAGCCATCATGGCCTTTGGTACATACGGGCTTGGTACCTACCTGAGGCCCCTGCCATGGTTCTTACTGCCTTGCTGTGTAAAATCTTCCTTCAGAATTGGTTTTTACCTTGTCTTTTGGGAAAAAGTGTATTGATTCAGCAGAGGATGAATTGTTCTTTCTTCTGTCCATGTGTGCTGTTGTTTGCTCATCTTGCAAGCTGCAGAAGGGCATTTCAAGAACTCTTCCTGATCTCTGGAAGGCAGTGAAACTCAGAGGGCTACCTGCGCATGGCAGACTGCAGGGACCACGGCCTCGGACACCTCAGCCTCATTCTGTCAGCAATTCATCTTCCATACTGGTGATGATAGTGCAGAACAGTCAACACAGAGGATCACATTGTCCAGGAGGCTTGTGAGGACCAGAAGCAAATCTAATAGTTGAGTAATCAGGATCCCAGATTAACTTCGAAGAGTTACCACATGACAGCTAACTGGCTGCAAATCTTCACTGCTGCCTAATTTGCAGTGATTTCTTTGTGTATCTTTGTGGTTTATTAAAAAAAAACCCTCAACCAACCAACTCTTTTCTGCTGATATGGAGCTTCTTGGATGATTTTAGCTAAATATTAAAATCTCATTTCAAGTTATATTGGAGTGAACTGCTGTGCAAAACATCACTTCTGTAACTCTGCAGAAGCTTGAACTGAGCAAAAACTCAAATGTGCCCTTGAAATTTGCAGGGAGCTGGGAGTCCATGATGTAAACTTTCTAGGATGTAATTTTAACTTGTAAGCAGAGCAGCAGAGGGGTAGAGGCTGAGCACTTATAGGTTCAAATTTTACAGTCATGTTCTGTTTTTTTACAGTTGAAACAGTGGACATGTTTTTCTGTCTCAATGGTGGTTTTGTTCTGGTCTATTCAAGACAGTTTCTTACTATTTGTTCTTCTTCTACTCCCTCTGGCTAGGCCTCCCCTGTCCCACTCCATACTACACAATCTCACTTCTGTTCACCTGCTGTTTCCTTTGATCCATCTCTTCCTCTGTAAAAAGCAGTATTTTCAGTTAAATAATTCAGATGGTTAAAGCATGGATTCATGGCTTTGTATGATCCCTTTGTACTTCTGTCCACTATATGTTCTATCTATTTGTACCATGACTGACTTTGAAAGCGAAATTTTGTGCACACATTGCCAGGCTCGGGAATGATACAATTAGTGATGATATATTATACTTCTTCTAATGTGCCTTCTGCCTTGTAAATAAAGATAATATTATTTGAATCCTCTTTGATGACACCATTTTTAGCAACAGACCTGGGATACAACACCCTGAGCTACTGTGTTTATTGAAGACAGGGTTGTTTAATCCTCCTTACTAAGGCAGGCAAGTCAGAGGCTGCACCAAAGGTTCTCAGTCATGGGAAGGCACTACCTTGTCTCAGGACAGCACAGCCCATGAGATGGCAGAGCTACAAGAAACCAGCGTGATAGAACCAGTCTTTTGGACAGGGTCATACTGGGAGAGAACATCACAAGAGGGAGAAGTTCTAAGGACCAAATTCCTGGGTAAAAAGAAAACGGGTACAACATGTTTTCATAAACAGAGAATAAATTTTGAGCACACAAATGTAGGTTTAGAATGCAGAGCTGCTCCAATTAAAAAAAAAAATCCAATGCATTTACAATAAAAATGAACAATTTCTTGCTCTGTAATGACTACTGAAGATCACTAGTAGCCACACGAAATTTGAATTTCTGCCAGAAATTTGAACAGAAAATTGAATCTCTGCCAGAAAGACATAATGATGGTCAGAATTTTAGAATAATTTTCAGTGTCAAGTCACGTGTGACCAGGATCGAGACTTGTTCTGATCCACTTCAAACTACCAAATGTAATTTGTGTACTGTTCTGAAGTCATGGATTAAGAGGAGTGGGGGAGAAGCACTGTTCTTTCAAAGCGCCCCTGTGGAGGTCATACTTTAAAGTATCCGTAAAAACATTATTTTGGAATAGCTTTGGGGAATTTCCAAACGTGGCTAAGCCATAAATATTTGCAGAATGTTGGCCTTCACCTTGTTCTAAAAATATATCAAAGTCAAAATATTTTTTTTCCTGCACTATTTAGTAGCTTTTGGATAACATTCTCAAGACTCAATCCTGAAAAACAGCAAGTTGTATGGCCTTTTTTTTTTTTTTATTGACTACGTTGAATTTTTACCTCCAGAGAGGAAGTTGCTGACTCAATTGATGTAAATGAATGAGTTAACAGTAGTTTCCAAATTACTGAATTTGTCAGGGAAGACAATGAGATATATTTTTCTGAGTTTTATTTGGTTTTCAATTAGGATGTATTAATTGTGTAATATCAACTTTACAAATAACCTCATCTTCTTTTTTCTTTTCAGGTTCTTATACATGAAGATTTACCATGGAGATCAGTTGCACAGTAAAAGTACTCCTGGCAGTGGGAGAAATAAAGAAGCTTGGCTTCTTACGCCTGTCTAAATCATGCATCTGAAAAATAATGTGTGATCTCCCATTGAACCTAAGCGACAATAACATCTCTGCCTCTGACATTGCATTTAGGAAGGTGTGATCTCATGTTTTAAGTGTTCCATCAGAATAAGCTCTCTTCAGTACTTACCTGGCTCAACTGTAAAAACTTCCTGCTTCTGACAGGCCATTCAAATACTCAGGAATTGGCTAATGATTTCCAAACCTTACTGTTGAAATCATGCTCTATTATAATCTTGTTAAGCCTTGATTTCCAAAGACATAAGGGCTTTGTTGTGACGTTTACAAGCCTTCTCCTAAGGGCTGTCCCTGACAGCATGTTAAAACCCAACCCTACTATAGTAGTCCACATTTGTGAAGAACATATTCAAAATCACTCACTCTTAATCGTCACTGGTCATCGCTGTTGTCTTCCATGTCACTTCCTTACTCAGGCTACAAAAGTAAAAGCAGGACTTCACAGAATATCATGCTTTAATAGGCGAATCTCGAAAATGCTATTCCGCACAATTTTAATTTCTTGCATACAATTGAGCAGTGACAGGTCTGCCAGAGCAACCCCAAACAACTACTTTTTAACCATTCTGGCTTTTTTTTTTTTTTTTTTCCCTAAATAAAAACTCCAGAACTGGTTTTCTGGGAGGGTTAATAGTTCTGCATTAAACCCCTCACCGCCTAGCAAAGCTCTGCAAAATCCAACTTCCCCCTCCTCCTGCACCCCGTTCGATAAGCAGTGTCTCCGCCGGACGAAAAGCCACGGCGGGGGTGTGCCTGGGGGGGGGTGAGGCGAGCGGCCTGCCCAGCAGGGCGGCCGGCACCCTGGGCGCTGAGTCCCGAGCCACGGGGAGGGCAGGGGGAGCGCAGCGCCTGCTCCCGGGGGCCAAACGCCAACCCTCGGCCCCACCGCAAACCAAGCTCCCGGCGTCCAGGTGACTCCCCGGGACCGCCCGCCGCTGTCTCAGCGAGGCGGAGGCCGTGGTCAGCGGCCCCCCGCGCCCACCCCCCTCGGAACGCGCCGCCGGCAGGAGGGGGGGCCGCCGGCAGCGCACAAACCTCCCCGCTCCGGCCACCGTCGCCTCCCCCTTCCCGGCCACTTCCGCCCGTGCGCGCCCCGCCCTGGCCACGCCCCTTTCGGCCAATCACATGAGCGAGCGCGGGGGCCGCCGGGAGCGGGCGCTACCCGAGGGGCTCGGCGGGGGCGCAACATGGCGGCGCTGGCCGGCTGCTGAGCAGTTGGTGGCCGCGACGTCGGGGCTGGGCGGCCGGAGCGGGAGCTGCGGGGAGGCAGCGGCGGGCGGGTGGACGGGGCGGGGGAAGCCGGCGGGGCCGGGCGGAGAACGGCGGAGGAAGGTGGCGGGGCCGGCTCGGCCCCCCGGGCGGCGGCGGCGGCGGCGGCGATGGCCCAGTGCGTGCAGTCGGTGCAGGAGTTCATCCAGGACTCGTTCGTGCCCTTGGTGGCCGCGCTTTGCAGCGACGAGGCGGAGAGGCTCACCCGCAAGAACAGCCTGAGCTTCGCCGAGCTGGTGAAGCCCTTCTGCCGTCTCACCTCGGAAGGTCGGTGCCAGGAGCGGAGCGGGGAGCGCGGCTTGTTTACGCGGGGCGGGGAAGGCGGCGCCGCTCCCTCCGCCCGGAGGCTGAGGGCTCCTGCCCGGCCCGCCGGAGCGGTCCTCGCCGCGTCTCCTCCGCCCTGCTGCCCGGCGTGGGTGAGCCGAGCGCAGACGGGAGGCGAGACCCCTTCCCCGGGGCCATGGCGGCGGCCGCTCGGTCGGGTGCTACCTGGAGCGGTGACAGAGGCTTTGCGGCGCTTGCCGGGGCTGCCCCGGGTGGCTGTTAAGTCTGTTTAAATTTTTTCGATTTCTCTTACTTTGTGGAATCTTGGAAGTTGGGCTTCGCCTGGAGACATCACAGAGCACACGGCTAAAGAGAAAGGCGTCTGTAAATCTAGCTCTTCCAAAGAGATTTTTTTCTTTCTTTAAAACGGCTTTACTGGCTAATACTTGCACTTGACTCTTGCCGTAGATCTTGGATTTCACACTTGTGGTAAGGCTGTTAGTAAAGTACTCAGTCGTTGAAAGTATAGTCGGCATTTCAGAAACATTAATTGTCATTTCAGTTATGTCTTCGTTTTCTCTTATATGTAGTTTTATTGTATGTACCTTTTTGTTGATATTTCTTGTAAGGCCTGTGCAAAGAGAAGCTGGGAATTGAGCTGGTTATGTGGTATAGGTGAACTGACCGTGTAAAGTAGCAGAAAAACTGGAAATTGACCACGGAAGAGAAACAGTAGGATTCTTTTACTGTAATGCTTTAACTTTCTATCTGGATTTTTTTTTCTAAGTTTAACTAAACTGTGCTTTCTAAGCTACTGCTCATCAGAATAGTATGCTGGACAGCAGCTGAAATAGAGCTGCTCGTCAGAATAGCAATGCAGTGACATTTGTCAGATTTGTTTTCTGACAGCGACTTAGCCCAGACTTTAGTCTTTTCGTGTCATGTGTTGAGGAAACAGTGCAAGAAAGGACGCTTAGATTAGGAGTTAGATTTTCTCATTGCTGCTTAAAAAATGACACCCACTTAAAAGATAGTATGTGTTTAAAAAATTGCCTTAGTTCTATGTCAGGTCTTAATAACTTACTAACTATAACCTGTTTACGAATGTTTTTCCCTTTGTTTAGCGGCAGTCATGAGCTATGTGAGAATTGTGCAGAGATAAAAATGATAAATGTGGAATCCTTGGCTTTAAGTTACTTAAATATCTCCTTTAGGACCTTTGGTGAAAGTCTTTCAAAATGCATCTAGCAAACAAAACCAGGCAAGATATTCAAAAAGAAGCATTCACTGTGAAGAATATTTAATTCTGTTGTTGCTAAGTTGTAACTATTTTTGTTCAAGCTATTGTAACAGGGATCTTGCCAACCTGAAGCATCCTCAGTAAATGCCTGTTAGTGAAGATCTCAGTAGTATGTTGATGCATATAACCAAACTAGTCTTTACCCTCTTTTAATAAAGGAGTTAGTTATGGCTAAAGGTTAGACTCCCTCCCCTGATAGAACGTAAGACTTTGAGCTTATTACTTGAGAGACTGATACTGACTTGACTTTCTGCCACCTTCTAAAAACTTGTGAAGGAAAGCTCCTCTGCTTCATTTTCAGGATTTCATAGTAATTTTTAATGTTTCTGTAATTGGTCTTTTGCAAGCTGTCATGTAATAGTATAAATGAACAAACACCCTCATGAACTGCATCTAAATCCCCATCATATAGTTTTAATTACTAATTTTGCAAAGGTGACTGTTGTGATGAATCTTTGAGAAAGGGCATCCTTGCTGTTCTGTGTAGACTGTCTAACTTTGACAGTCTGAACCATCCCGTTCAGAACCTGACCCGGGGGTCAGAGAACTAAGAAACTGAAGGTTGGTACAGTGGGTTTTGTTGCTGCACTGCTCTCCGTGCATTCTGATTTAACAGGCTGGAAGCCTGGCTTCAGTTCTTCACTCCCAAGTGTGACTTCCTCTTCTAGCTTCATGGAAAAAACGTTACTGCATGCTATATGAAACTTCTTGTGGTGTAGTTGAGTGCAATAGAATTTCTTGTGAGTTTGTATAATGGTAAGGAATTTCTCTAGCTCCAGAGTTTGTGGAGCTCTGACAGAGAATCATGCTTGTTGGAGTCTGCACAAATATTGTTGCATAGTGACACTGTTAACTATATTCTGTGAACAGAATCTGGAAACATAGGATGAGTTCTTAAATTGCTCTACGTTAATAGTTTGGCCAGACTTAGCAATAAAATTTTTCCATGGTGCTTTTCATGTCTAATTAAGAGGAAGAGAAGTATGATTAGTAATCTGATCATGGTACAGCAGAATGTGTGTACATTCACATGCTTCCACAACTGTGTTTCACTGCTTATGATTGCTTATGAAGCAATGTCTTCACTTTTAAGCATGGTTTCTCTTAAGGGTGTGTGAAATGCTGTCCTTTTTTATTATCCACTAAGTAAAGACAGGAGTATTGTTTTAATTTGTAATGTGAAATTGGGTAGGTTAGTATTTAATCTCTTTAAAAATAATCCGTCTCTTGTACTTCTGCAAAGTTTTAAGTACATGCATTCCTTCCTGGGTGCTCTCATAATTTAAAGACCTCAGTCACTGGTTTGCTACCGAATTTTTAGAGTTCTGTTACAATATAGATTTTTTTTCTTGACGTTTAGGATTTACATAGTTCATGAGCCTGCTGAAGGCTGCATGTTCATTAGTGTTCTCAGAGCAGTTTTGATACACAGAAACTAACCCGAGCTTTTTAGTGTGTATGTATCATCCTTCACACCTTAACGGAGATGTGAAAGGCCCAGACCACTGCTTGATTCCTCAACTAGTCTTAAACCACATGTTTCCTGTGGTTGCTCAGTCTAAGGAGACCAAATTATATCTAATTTCAAGTAGAACCCCAGAAACATACATGATGTAGTGTGGGGGGGTGGTGGTGTTTCTGCACTAATGAGTATTAATGTACTCATCAACTTCTGCCTTAAGTATGTGATGGAAGTAAGGAGGTATAATGGGAACACTGCATTTGATAAGCTTACTTTAATGTTATGAATTCCTTGTTCATAAGTATTTTAGTCAACATCTGAGTATTTTTGACTTCTGATGAAAGATCTTGTTCTAATATGTGTTGCTACTTCCACTTTTGACAAAATACTTTCTGAAATGATCTTATGAACACATGAAGGAAATGTGTAACACTAGAAATTTTGAATTGGATATTAAGGCGAGAGTGTTGTGGGGTTCCAAGTATGTCTTTTATGTCAGTTCTTAGCATTACCCATATACCAGAAATGTCATGTAGGTCCTTTATGGAAATGGCCTTGCTCTTCATTATTATGGCTGTTATATTTTAGGAGAGAGAGCAAGGATGAGTTTTAGTGTTATAGCTGCACTGGTAAAGACAACTAGTCGTTTGTCCCTCCCAATTTACATTTCATCTTTTCAGTAACCATGTGGCAGTAGGGTTGATAGTTTACTTATAAGATGAAAAAAACCACCTCCCCTCCTTCAGTTTTCTGATAGAAATGCATTAAGTTTAGCCAGCATGATTGCTCTCCTCTGTGTTGATAACATCTTATGATGAACCTGTTCAATCTTAAATTAAAGAAAAGGGGTGGGATGCTGTCCAGGAGGGGACCAATTACTAAGTTTCAGACTGTCACGGTATGAATTTTGTGGTTAGTTGCAAGACAAAGGGTACAACAAGAATTGTCCTTTGTGCTGCCCTTTATAATACAGTGATTTATGAAAGTGACATGTAAGGGAGCAGAGGACTGTACTATCAAGAACGTGGTAACACCGGGTGTCTTAGGTAGCCAGACTCAATGCATCCTGTCTGCACTTACTGTCTGGCTTGTGTGGTTGTGCTTGTGGTTTGAAACAGGGAAAACAAAATGAAAAATCAGAGCGGACCCATAATTGTAATGTCTGTTGAAAATGTCATTAATACTTTTCAAAAGAAGGTTCCTTGAGGGAACAATTTTCACAAAGATACTACAAATGGATCTCTGCATTTGAGTCATGTGAAAGTCAAATCATTCCTTATGATAAAATGTAACTGTGTAAGATACAAAAGAGATTGCACACCATTCAGACTTTAGTGAGAAGATCACAAAAGTAGACCTTAAGTAGAAAGATGGGCCAGTACACAAGTGTAAAAAAACCTTCAGTTTTCTTCTGATTAATCATTTTTTTTTGGATAATCATTCTTCAGGAGACTGAGACTTTTTTGTAAAACAACAAAACAATGGAAGCAAATCAAAAGCAGGGACTTAAGGAATAAAAGCAATGACATATGGTGAAAGAAAAAAGTGAAACTTGACTGTGATATTTCTTAAAGCATATAGAAAATAAAGGCACCCTATGTATAACTGCCAGTTATATGGAATTTCAACTTTAACTTTCAGTTAAATACTACTGTTCATTAATCATCTTGCTGGGCTGTGCTGCTGCTTTGTCCTTTAGGCTTGGTATTGACCCCGTTGCATGGGCTCGGGACTCTTTCTTTGGTGGTGGTTTCTGTCTGATGACTTTCTTGGAGAAGTTGGATTTAATGGGAGGAAAATAATATTTGGATGAGTAACACAAAGCCAAATCAGCCTAAGTTACTATGTGTTAATAACATAAGGCTGGTATTGCCCTTCTAAAGGCTCGTTTTAATAATGAATCTATTTCTTTTTCGGAATATTATTGTCACTGGTAACAGTCTACTTTACTTTTTCTAAATAAGCAACCTCTCCACACCAACAACTTACATGCTTGCCAGCTGTTTGTAGTTCTGTCATAAACACTACGTCCATGGACACTTTCACTGCTTTGTTGGCATTTTTTTTGAGGCTGCATGCAGTAATCCACTGTTTGTTAGGAAAAACTCTCATGCATAATTCTGAAATCAGTATTTATTACTCATAAGACTTTGTTTTTTAAACAAGCATTTAAAAGTGAATCAGGAATGCTGGTATTACTAGCATTGACTGTATTTGTAATCAATTAATTCTCGCCAAAAGTTTGTCACTCAAGAAATTAACTTCCTTTTTTAAAGATAAATCAGTTGTGTGATACCGTTTGGAGAACAGGGGAGTTCTAAAATAATTTATTTTTTTAAAAACCAAAACCAACCAAACCCCCAAATGTAAGATAATCATACTGTAGTATTAAAAATGAAGGGATATGTTCATTTTGAATGACCTAATACTATGATATTCCTGTCAAATTTCTTGAATGATATTATTGTGTACTGGGGCTTTCTTGAAAACTGGTGACTCCTTCGAACGTTAGATGCTATGTGAAATCCATGTGTGGTTACTATAGTCTTTCTGTGCAAGTTGAGTACATTCCACAAGGAAGGTGGTGCAGCAGTGTAGGGATCTTGAGTATTTGTAGATTTTGAGTACTTTGTTACTCTGAGTAACAAAGCTTATAAGATCCTATGCCATGTTTTCATCAGTCTGCCTAGATGAGCCTAATGTTGAACATAAAGTAATTTTTTTGTTCTTGCCTTCCCTCCATTCTGCTTTTGATACTCGGGGATTATGGACTGTGATCTAAAATTGATGATGGAGAGGTTTAGTGAAGAAAGAGATCTTAAAAGAAAAATCTGTTGGAGAAATAGTAACTTATGATAGCTATTTTAACTGTTATACTCCTCAACAAAGCTTTTTTCTTTTTCAGTTCACATGAGAGATCCTAATAATCAGCTTCACATAATAAAGAATTTGAAGATTGCTGTCAACAACATTATTACTCACCCACCTCAACCTGGTGCCATTCGAAAACTTTTGAATGATGTTGTGTCTGTCAGTCAGCCTGCTGAAGGACTAGTAGCTAATGTGATCACAGCTGGAGATTATGATCTCAACATTAGTGGTATGTAATGATATTGTATTTTTTGTAACTTAAACTGGAATTTACTGTAAGATTTCTAAGCTTGATTTCAACTTCATGGCATGTATTGAAATTTCTCTGAGTTGATCAGTTTTGAGTAATTGTTTTTACTGAAACTTCAGATTTATCAAATAATTCTGGTTTTATGTAATGCTAAAAGAGTGGTTGAACTTTATTAATAATTCTTAATGTTTCCTAATGTTGTAATTCTTCTGACCTAGTGTTAAATCATATTTTAATGTAGAAAAGATTATTTGGTTGTGTTAATAGCTCATCAGATGAGAGAGGCTTTCTTGTAACAAAACTTATGTACTGACTAGTTACACTTGGATGAATAAATATTCAGAACATTTATAATGTTGGTACTAATGTATAGCTTTATGTTGAAGCTAGTCCTCTGGGCTTCTCTTGGTTTTCTTTTCACTTATTGCTTAATGCATAGAGTTGTAATAAAAAGTTTGAGGAAAAAAGGTTTTGAGGAAAGGTGTGATTCCTTGTATTATTATTTTGCCATAAAACTCAGTGCCTCGTATTTCACTGTCAAAATGGCTAGAATATTGTGAAAATGCTTTTTCAGACGTCCAAGGAATAAGGCATTGTGAATACTAAATGAGACCTGATCTTGAGAGCTGAGATTAGACTCCTTCCAATTAAGACCCTAATCCGTTAAAGCCTTTGATACATACTTAATTCAAAGCATGTATGCATTGCCCTATTTAAACACGAGTTTTTTTATTAAACTTAAAGTTCAGCATGCAATGAGGTATTTGGCTCTGCTATAGCAAGAGACTGGTGAAATTTCATGAGGATTAGTAACTGATGTTGTAGTATGTGGATTTTTTTTATGTCAATGATGAAATTGCATAATTGTATGTCTGATACCTACTTTACAAGCCACATCCTCACTTGATGTGAAATACTGATAGCAAAGGAAAAGACTTGAGCCTGGAAATTGTAATTGTTGAGAGCTATTGGAAACGGCACCCTTTTTCAGTTTTCATGCCCTCATTTATCTGTGAAATTGGTGAATTGCCATGTTTTTGTGAATTTTTCTTGAGGGAAAATTCGCTTCAATTCTCGCAATTGAAAAGCCCCGAGAAAGCAGAATGTTTTCAGTGAAGAGGCTTCTCAATAACATGTTGAATGATCTCAGTTTAGAAGCAAGGTACTTGGAGAAAGGAAAAAAAATTAGTGGCTATATCAAGTCATGCTTTGTAGTTGTAGAAGCAAATAACTCTCCTTTTGTTTTCCTTATTTGCTGCTGGGGCCTCAGATACATAAATTACCACACTTCACAGACTTCTGTCTCTCAGTGATTAGGTTGATTTCCATTCAGACTGGCTATATGCTTATTTGGCAGAAGAAGAGATGTAGAAGCTGTTTAAGATCATAGAGAAGGACAAATGTAACAACTTTGTAGTTTTGTGGTACCCCATTTTAGGGCTTTAACACAAAACACTAGCAGTGTTCTTGATGATGAAACTTGGATCCTATTACACTGTAGGAGGACACAAGGAAGTCCCTAGCTTTTCTGCTTGAGTTCCTTTTCTAGTCAGAAAATTATGGGTATTTACCAAGAAACTTTTTTTTTTCCCTCAACTTTGTTATAGAGCGTTTTATTGGAAGCATTCATTCCTGGCAACATAACGTGATCTTTTGGCATGGAAATGTGAAATACTCTAATGTGTGTTTTAATTTGCTTTTTTTGTTTTGGTCAATTAGTTTTATAGGATAACAATATTAAAGCTTACTTCTTTAATGATGATCAAGTGCAGTCTGTTTTGAGAGAAGACACAAACATTAAGAAACTCATGTATGAGTGTTTCTAGCACTGGGATCATGATCCTGTTCTCTGTTTTAGAAAAGTTTTGTAACTGCCATGGTGAATTGATATAGTTGTTTGCAATCCTTCTTTTTTACACTTGTTGTTTAATAGTCTCATAGTTCCATCATCTTGTACTGAGACCTGGTTGATTGCTGTAAGGGTGCTTATGTTCAGGCATGCCTGCTTCTCCCGTGTACCGGTGCATGTGGAGAGCCAGAAAAAGTGATTCCACTAAAGACTTAAATTTTTTTGCCTCTTTCAAATAAGTTTTCATATGCATCACTTCCCTGGCTGTGTTTGTTCAGGGCTTCATGGTGCTAATGTTGGCATGCAGCAATACAGGAATATGATGGAGGTAAGGGAAAATGTTGGGGCAACTACTTTCAGCAGCTAACATCTTCAGTTACTTTAACTGTAGTACCACAGGCTGAGGAATCTCAGAAATTAGTGTCTTACATTTACAGTATCTAGAAAAAAAAAAATCTAAGTATAATTTAATTCTCTACTCCATTATAGATTTCCATTTCTATTCAAGCCCAGAATTTAGGCTGAACCAGAAATGAATATTGAATTCTGTTAAAGTACACTGTCAAATGTTGAGGAGCCTGAAATGTTCATGATTATGGTTAGCTGGAATCAAATATCTTCAGTCCCTCGTGGGCCTGCATGGTATAGATTTTATACTTCATGCTACCAGAGCGTAAAAGCCAATAGTGTGTTTGCACCTGACCCTTTTTAGTATAATAATATCATGTTTTTTCTATCAGATCGCTCAGTTAAAGCTAGTGTTCCTTGGTACAGTAATTGGAAAGAGACACTGATGGAACTGAACACATCCACGTTTTATTCAGGTATTTTTTTGTGGTTGGTGCCGATTTGCCAAATTGCCCTTTATTCCTTTCTATGTGCCCCATCCACCTTTCCTTACCATCTGCTACAACTGTTTAGCACTTTTCTTGGCGTAGATGTGTGTTCCTTCATTTTTTCCCCCCTAAATGAAAAATTGTCGGTGGTGGTTGTTTAATTTTTCTTTTAGTCACATTTCTACTCCTGTTAATCTAAATCATTTGGTCTTTCCATACACCCAGTAAGTGCAGAGTGGTGGCGGGAAATAACCTGATGCTGTAAAAGCACTGTCTTGTTTGATCCTATGGAACTGTATATTGTCACTGTTCTGTATTTCAAATGTAAATACCTTCTGCTTCTCTAGAGAACTTCCTTCTCGGGGAATAGTAGCGCTTTTCAAAATGGAACTGAAGTGCTGACTGTACTTAGAACACATATGCCTGTGTTATATTGACATGCTTTCTGGAGTACGTTTCTCTTAAAGGGAAAAAAAAATTATATATATATATATTTGATATATTTTAATCTAGTTTATAAGACTGCTACCAAAACAGCTTGGTTACTGACCTCTCAACTTAGAGTAAAGCTCTATGTTGTGGTCTATAAGAGCCAGATTTCGATGTTTTTAAGTTCTAGATATTAAAAAGTTTATGCTTTTTGTTAGTAATAGCTGTCCTTTCAACCGTGTCTGTTCAGATGCTGCTAAATGCCTTTATTTCTGATTGTGCTAGGGCACCGGTATCTGTGAAACTCATGTTGGTCAGTCAGGTAGCTAAACAGTATAAACCACCCTTCTCATTCCTAAGCTGTTATGTACAAATATTACTTACCAGCTTTTTTCTTAATGATTTCTGAGCGCATTAACAAGTTTCTCTAAACTTCAGTTCTACTTATTCAGTATAATGGAAAGATATTACTGGAAAAATGCAAAACACAGGTCTGTGTACTTAAATGACAGTGTTGCTATGCACTGTTATAATGTGTTATAAAATGTTACATCTGTGAAAATATTTAAAAATGCTGATTTTGTTTTGAATGTGGTGCTTGTTTATTATTTTAAGTATCTATGATAAATTATTACAGCTCTGTAAATGCTCTTGAATGGATACGTTAGTGCATGTTGTGGTGGTGTAGAGAGAATCCAGTTACCTTTGTAGCCACTTCCAAGGTTCTTAACAGCCTGAATGAGAAGTGGGAGGGGATGGAACCTCTCTTCCCCAACATGGTAGTACTTCCCTATTTTTAGTTGTGTCAGGTTTTAAAACCTTTTTTTTTTTGCCATGGTTCAGCTGTAAAACAGAAATGGAAAACTGAAACCAGCTTGAAACTCAAATGTGGTTGAAATTTCTGCCTTAAGTAGTTCAGCATTGTTTGGTTTGAACCTGAGTTACTATAAGGCTTTTTTATACTTGTGAAAAATATGCAAGTCACTTTCTCATGGTTTGTTTTTAATAACAAGCTATGTTTTCCTTAATAATTGGCATATTTACGTGTAGGACATAGTAAAGCCAAGACCTTTTTATACTCTAGATGAGTGCTTGGAGAGCAGTTGCTGGAAGGGCTATAATCAAAAGCTAGAAGATTATCTCCTGTTGATCTTTTGTGAGATGTGTTGACTGCTAGACTGAGTTCAGTTATGAAGTGTAACTATCTGACTTCTGTGTGGATGAAGCTGGTGTAAGATGGCCTGACAATGCAGGATTAAACAAAACGCATTAACAATGCATTAGAAAGTAATTCTGACATAAAAATGAAACTCAATTTCCTAAAGTCAGCTAAGAAATTGAGGTGGTGGGTTTGGGGGCAGGGGAGAGGTTTACAAAGCGTAAGAAATTCTTATGAATTAAATCAAAGAATGTGTCTTCTTGAGGCCATAGAAAGAAATCCTGAAGATATTTATATTAATGCATTTTCTCTGTACTAGTTATTTTCTAGTTTGCAGGTGAGTTTACACTGGATTCTAGCTTCAGTGTAAAATCAGGTTATTGGAAGTGGACTGGTTTTGCTCTTGTGTCTGTTTCCCACTCAAGGGAAGGAGTTGCAGAATTGAGAGGGCATAAAACAGGCTTGAAAGAAGACGTAATACTTTACTGCTTGATTGATAGTTGAAGTGGAATGAAACAGACAAGATTTTTAAGTTCATATGTTCTTTGGATGACCCTGACATACTTGGTTTCCCTTGATTTGTTACTCTTAGAAAAATGAAATCCCTATTATAAAAGGGCATTTGAACGTGGCATGTTAACATTATAAAGCACATTGAGTGCACAACTCAGATCTGTGCTTTGAGCTTCCCGGATCTCTTCTTTGCCAGCTGACAGCTGAGCTGTTTATTTTAGCAGCACAGAGGAAGGGGACTACTGTCAAGCCAAGTCACAACACTTGCAAGAAGCTTTAGGACAGACTGGCAGGATAGGGTTTTGGTAATCCTTGGTTCCTCTGCATACTCAAAAATTAATTTTGCTTCTGAATCAATTCTTACATCCATAGCTGAGGCAAATTCAGTGACTGATAGAAGAATTTTGTTTTTTCTTTTCCAAGCATTTGTGTTTTTTTTGAAGGGAGGTGGTAAAGAATAGTTACCAAGGACTGCATACATGTGAGCCTACTATATTGAGCAAGTCGGTACTTAAGATACTATTTGGTCTCACGGGATTTGATTCAAAGTGTTACTGTTTCTTCCACTTTTGTCTATTTTAGATGCTTTCTCCTTAGACTGTTCCCCTTTTTCCCTGCCATGCAAACCTTCTCAGAGTTTGCAAGTTTCACTTCCAGGTGTAGTCTTTCACGTTTCCTTTTCATAAATGAGTAAACAGAAGTTTTGCTGAATATTCTAATTCATCCTATCTTATTGTATATTTCAGCTACTACTCCTTGGTTTGAGTCTTACAGAGAGTGCTTTCTTCAGTCCATGCCTGCATCAGATCATGAATTCTTAAACCACTATGTTGCATGTATCCTTTGAGTGTTACAGACCTCTCCAGTGAAGGCTGTTACAGCTAGCTGCAGAAATGTAACTTAGGAGACTGAAATTTTGCAACAACTTTTTGCCATTATGACTTGAAGTACATATTTTTTCAATATGTCTAACTCTACAGACTTAATTTCATAAGGGGGTTGGGGTTTACTTTGTGACTAGTGTTTATGTTTTTAAATCACACTTTGTTTATGCGTCAAACTGAACTGTGAGCTAATACCTGTACACTAAACTTCCTCATCCTAAAACACTGTCTGCTGTGCCTCTTCAGGTATCTATTGACTGTCCTTTATGGACAACAGAAGCTTGTTTTGTTTGGGATGCACCTGCTGCTTTTTATAGCTTTTTCTAGCAGATGGAAGGGGGAGGTTGTGGAGGGTGTTCTGGAAAACTGGTGAACTTTGAGCTATTTTGGACAGAAAGAAGTCTGGAAAGATGCCTAAATTGCTTTCACTTTTTTAAAAATAAAAACTTAGGCCCGATTTGCTTCTCTACAGGGAAAATAAAATTATGCACTCTTTCATGATGTAACTGATTTTTAGTTTTACAATAATTATACTGTTTCAGGTTTCATAACACCTACTCTGTTCCTAACTCTTTGCTGTACTTTATCATTTCAGTATGGTGGAGCAAGAATGTTAGTAGTCATTAGAGAACCATTTGTACATAATTAACTTTGCAAAATATTGATTCTGGCCTTTGACTTCTGAATTTTAGTAACATTTAAAGTACAACTTGCTTTCTGGCTTCTCTGAGTTAATGTGTTTGATTTGGTGTATAGAAGTACCAGAGCAGGATGTTCCTTATTAATGATTGTGTAGTTGCATTGAGGTAAAAATTGGAATATTTCTGCTTTTTGCTCAGATGTTGCTATGTTTATGAACACTGTCTGTTATTGTTGCTTAAGTGATACCGTAAAGCCCCAACTATCCTTGGAAGTTGAAAACTAAAGTACACTGGGGTTGAGTTTCAGTTATATGTTTCATATGTGAACAGTTGGTCTGTGTCTGAAATCGTAAATGAACTATTAGCAGTTGTGTATTGGCTTAAACTTGCATTCAGTGTTAGAATTGGAGCAAACTCCTGTTCCATCTCGTGTTACAGATGTTAGTTAAATGGCTGTTTAAATAGTGGGGTTTTTTTGAGACTAAGGCCAGATTCTGATTGCACATATTTGTGTGGTAGTGTGTTTTACAGGCTTAAATTTTATTTTATATACTTCTTGTTTCATTATATGATTGGTAGTTCTTCTAGGGTTCTTTTGGTAAATGTCCTTAACGTGAGTTTAGGTATGCTTGTAGTTTCTTCTAGTGAACCAGAGCCTGTGGAACAATTTCTGAAACTGTCTCAAGAACAACATCGAATTCAGCATAGTAGTGAATACTTATATCCCAAGTGGTTTATACCAAACACGCTCAAATACTATGTGTTACTGCATGATGTAAGCACAGGAGAAGAACAAAGGTGGGTATTCTGCCTTCAGTGAACTTACATGATGAATGCTTTGAAATGTTTAGTTTTATAAATTCTGTTGAGATCAAACATACAACAGGATTCATTAACTAGTATGCTATTATCAAGGCAGATCTCCTTAAGTATTATTTTTAGATCTACTTCTTGTTCATATAAAAAAAGAATCAGTCCTAGTTTCTTGAGATAGATGCTTTCTCTGCTAGCTTGCTGAACTAATTCTCAAAGATTCTTAGTTTCGCTCTTGTGTAAAGGACTGCTTTAAAAATAGTAGAATTTTACTTTTAATCCTTATGGATAATAGTCTAAAATAGCTTGTTGCAGTACAAACTTAGAGTAGAATTGATATCAAGAACTTGACGTCAAGACAGGGTAAATGTTTTATTTTTTCAGAGCTGACTCCATTTACGAAGAAATGAAGCAGAGGTATGGAACTCAGGGTTGCTATTTGCTGAAGATAAATTCTCGTGTGTCTAATAGAGGAACAGATGAACAGATACCAGATCCTTGGAGTCAGTACCTTCAGAAAAACACTATCCAGAACCAGGTATTGTACTATTCTAAAAGCAATTTATAAGGTGTATATGAAAGCCCAGTTTAGTTGTGTTAGATTTTCCCTTAGTATTATGTGTGTGTTTCTACAGAATAGGCTAATATAGCTGTGTTAGAAGACTGCCTGACTTTTTGTGAGGGCATAAGATGAATCCTTAATCAAAGACCTGTCATCTACTACTGAAATAGACAATAAGGAGCACTAAAATACGAGACTGTGTGAAATAAGCTCACAGGAGCACTGAAATAATAGACTTGTGGTTTATGCACTGACAAGAGCAAGTCACCTCAGGAATGTCCTGTTCATTGTAACTTCCTACCTTCATTTTGATTAATTTTCTTCACTCGTAAAATTTGGGGTTTTTGCCAGGTCTTCCGTACTTCACTAGACAGTGTGGGTGCGTTTTATGGTGGAATGTGTGGTTTTTCTGCTAACTTCTTGCAGTCCAGTCTGGTCTGTCATCTGCGAAGATGGCAAATGATAGTATATGTTAGCTCAGACCTTTGAGTTCAGTTTGCCATAAATGTCTGTATTCTTGACTCCAGGACAAAAAATATTCCTTTTTGAGTTTGCTTTTGACTGACCTGCAGTTTTAATTGCATCTGAATAAAAGGTTTGTTTGTGGAATCATAGTTATTTACTAAATCTAGCTGACACTGGGAAGTCAAAACATCTCATTCTGTAAGCTAAGAGGACCAGTAAATAGTGTTCTACTATAAACTAATTAGATGTCTCTTTTTTTCTGTCCCATGTCAACTGTCCAACATAGATAATTTTTTTTTGGTATGAACTTGTTTAGGGAGCCTATTTTCACTGCTGCAGGCATTGCTGAGTAAGAGTTGGAGTTGCTTGCTTTAGTTGACAGTGAAGCTACTTGAGAAAGCCAGAAGATACTTCCTTCATTTGGTGAATATAACTTTCATCTTTGCAATAGGACAGGTTCTTAAAGCCTCACAAACTACCTAAGAAATGAATATATACAAACAAACATGCTTTCTTAATTCAGTTGACTGTTATTGAAGTTAACAACTACTGTTGACTGATTTTTTTGTGTGCTGTAGTATTCTTAAAATTCTTACTACTTTTTTTTCTGGTAGGATTGCTATGAAGATTATCCTTATACTGTCATTTCAAGCAAGAATACTGATCACTTGATATCAGATGGCTTAGACAGTGAAATTAAAGGTATTTTTATAACTTCTAACAAAACATTGATATAGTAGCATTTATACAGCTGTCTCATGTCTTGGACATTAATCACTTGAGTGATTTGTAAGGGAATTCAAAGTAATGATTTTCTAAATGCTCAAAGGTAATGTAACCTGGTGTCCACAAATTAAAGCGCTGTGGTGCTGATCTACTGGATTGGTGGTAATTGGTAGATGTATCTTTAATGAGATGGCTATTGATGTATTGGGCACATCTTCTGAAAGATTAAGCATATTGTCTGCAAACTCTTGACAGTAGAAAATAACGTGGCGTTAAATGGTTAATTTTCATCATAATAAAAGTTATGGTTAGTGTACTCTGTAGCTTGGAAGCTGAGGTGGGTGTTTTGTCCTTGTTTTGGTTTTAAATCTGAAAATAATGGAGTAGTGACTTAATTTGTAAGTTGGCTGGAAGAACTTACCTTGCAGTTGAGCTTGTGGATGACAGAGGACAGTAAATGAAATTGAGTGCAAATTAATGCATGGCCTTTTAAAAATTTTTAAGGCAGCTGTGTAGGATTCAGATGAGAAGCATCATCAAATAGGGAAGAAGTGGAGGTACTCCACACTGTCTGGCCTGACTTGGTCCAGACCCTTCATACTTGACTTGAAAGGCATGAGGAGACCCAGTGCATGTAGGAGAGCTTGCAGTTGCATAACAAAACATGTTTCTAGGGCTTTACAGCCCAGGTGTAGTCTGCTGGTGTTTGAACTTGACATACTGAGCTTTACATTTCCTGAGTAAAATCCATCAAGGATTTACTTCACAGCTCAGCTTTGCGCAGTGGTAGGTAGGGCCAGATAAAGCAAGCCAATTCTCCTATTTATTATTTCTTTTCTATGTAAGAGAAGTAAGTATTAGAGCGAAATGGTTTCTTGGTCTAGTTTGGATAGCCAGCTAGTCCTTCTTGCTGAACTAAGAGGACTTCAGAGGAGGTTGTTTTATGTCATGATTGCTCAGAAGGGCATGGAACATGAGTTTATTTTTTTTAACCTGAAAACATAAACAGCAAAGAGTGAATGGATCCAATGGAGCCATTGTAGAAATTGCTGCATTTCCAACTTTTCATGAATATTTGATGTTAAGGTTTTAAGTTTTCCTTCACTGTTGTTGATACTAGTCAGCATACTTGGGGATACTTTGCACTGTACTCAAGAACCAAAAATATACGTGCTTAGCCATGTTGTAGTTCCTGAGATTCCCCGAGCCTTCTGAAGAATGTCAGGAGGGATGTCAGGTAGTGCTTTACTGCTGTCTGCTCAGCACTGATCTGTAGTGCAAAATAATCGGTGAATAGCTTTGTTTAATAGAGTTCTGAGTAAGAAGAACTTTAATAAAAATGACATTTGAAACAAAAAATGTTTAATTAACTTTATACTTACTGGGGTTTTTGTTTCAATCTTTCAATAGATGGCCTATCAAATAACTTTAAGACTCACCCCCTTCAACTGGATCATCTCAGTGGCAGTTTGGATAGCACTGATTACATGAAGGCTACTGCATCATTACAAGATTCAAAGAAATCAAGTTCTGGAACGCCTCATGGTGCTTGTTTAACACTCACAGATCACGATCGAATTAGACAGTTCATACAGGAATTCACATTTAGGGGACTTTTGCCACATATAGAGAAGACAATTCGGCAACTTAATGATCAGGTCAGTTTACTCTTAAATGTGCCATAATAAGAAAGAACAGTTGGGGTAGAAATCCAGGTATCCAAAAATTGGTTTTCAAATTATTACTTCTTTCTGTATCTAATAATTCAATGATCCTATTGAAAGCTAAAGTAAATTTAAGAGAAATAGCCGAAGCTATCATTTTTGCTCAATTTGTCTTTTAAAAGAAAACAAACCCCAATTTGTATCAACAGAGCCTCAGTGCAAGGTGGCTTCGTGGTGAAAGCCTGTCTGAACTGTTATCAGGGATATCTGTTCTTGCTCCTAAAATCTTGATGTTTTATGCTTTTGGACAATTCTGGCACAGGAAGCAAAATGTACTTTCTGTGTTTCAACATTAGAGTGCATAACTAAGGTTGAGAAATGTGTTTTCATCAATAATTGTCTGCAAAAAGCTGAATACTTAAATTGCTACTTCTTGACAGGGGGGGAAATGCGTGGACACACTAAATCATGCAAGTCTGGTTTGATCTCAGCAGTTTTTGCTGAGAATAGCTTTCTCTCAAACTAGGATTTTTTTGGAAATGTAGTAGTTAATATCAAGTCCATGTTTAGTCCAGGACATGAATTCAAGTAATTTCCATCACAGTAAAAACCTTTCTTTTATAGGTGCTTCACTTCTATATGGTCTTAAACAGCTGGAGAGATTGTATTAATGTTAGTCAATCCATCAAATGACTGTATTTAGCATTAGACTTGGACCCATATATCAGTGATCTGAACTCTATTTTGACTGAACTGTCCATTCAGTTTATAGTTTTAAGTATATAAGGGGTTTTGATATTAAGTATCATACACTGTAAGGAACAGTCTCTCCCTGAATTGACTTTTGTGACTTTGTATGTGCTGATCATATTTAGGCTTGGAAAACTTTATGAAGAAACATGAACAAAGTGCATACATAAAGTGTAGCAAGCAGCCTTACCATTAGGAATATAGTAATATGTTTCTGGTTGTGGTATGAAAAGCATAATGTTACAACTGCAAAATTATCTTTAAAAAGAGATGTAGTTTACCTTAGATCTTACGAATGGTAATTCCCTGTGGAAGTTTCCTCATTAGTGGAAATTATCTAAAAGAATGAAGTTGTGTAACCTTGCTTGCAGGTGTGACTAGGACACTTGACACTTGAAATCAGTGTTCGCAATGTAATATTTTATGTGGGTAGTGACAGTGAGAATGTTCTCTCTTGAAGTATGTACTTATTTTAGATTTTAGAAATTAGATATTCTGTTAGATTTCAAACATATATCAAATGTTTCAGTTTTTAGGATTGAGATGTCTACAGTTTACAGCAACAATACTGAACCTCAGTTATCTGAAGTAGAATAAATGTATGAATAGCAACTTCTGTCTCAGAGTCAGTGATTCATTCTCAAGGAATGTGCTCTTGGTTATTTTATTGTTTATTTCTGTTTTATGGAAAAAAAGGAATTTAAGAAGCCTTAATGAAGCTTGTGTTTTTATGAGTTTAACTTGTTTTAGTACATCTCTTGCAATGTAGTGCTCTAATTCATTGTCTTTTTACAGTTAATATCCAGGAAGGGCTTGAGTCGATCGCTGTTTTCTGCTACTAAAAAATGGTTTAGTGGCAGCAAGGTTCCAGAGAAAAGTATAAATGAACTGAAGAATACTTCTGGTTTGCTGTAAGTAATTTCAGTCCTTACCTTCAGATCTAAACCGAAAATGTACCTCTTTTTTTGGGGGGGTAGGGGAAGCCTGTGTTTATTTGATGGCATTCTGCAAAGTGAACTAAATCAGCAGTATTGTAAAAGACTTTAATTGGAGAAATAATGAAAAGTACTGTGCCTAAATGTGTACAATAAAGGAGTAGCAGAACTTAAAGAAAAAGGAGATAAACTGTTTACAGAGCCATCTTCCTGCTATATTTATAGTGAAGCTTTTTAAGTTACAAAGAATGTACATTTTTGAGTAATACTAATAAAAAGAAGCTATAGTCTGCTGCAAGGGATTTTTTTAAAATTAGTACAAGGTTTTTCTTATTTAAACTAAACACCATGCATAGGTGTTTTAGTTTGTGTAACTATGTAATTTACTACAGTTGAGTATATTGCTTTTGCAAGTGTGAGAGCTAAATTAAGGGGGATTTCATACTCTTTGCACCTGTATTTTACACTAAAACCAGTTTTTAAATTTTACCAGAATATTAGTTCTGTATGCTTTGTAACCTCTATCTATGAATGAGGATGTATAATAATGAAAAGCATTCTCTTCAACTGTCTTACCTTAACTGTAGAAGTCTAAATAGTTCTTGGACACTACCTAGCCAGAGTTAATGTCCCTGACACTTATGTATGGTTCTAAATTTGTATGTTGTGTGTCTTTGGATTCATAATCAAAATGTGGTTGACTTCAGTTTTCTGTATTGAACTTCTAAGCATGGCTGGCTTCCTACAAAGTTTGACTAACAAGTGTTTATGAAAATGTATTTCATCGTCACTGAAGTGATTCATGTATATTGGACTAACCAAAGTTAGGCTGATGCTTGCAGAGGACAGGAACTTGACCATTTTTTTGGTATAAAGCATAGTTTTTAATGTTTTTTTTTTCTTCATGAGAAATGGGGAGAAATATCTACAGCTAGGTGAAGTCAAAAGTCTTTTCTTTCTTTTCATATAACTCCCTGTAGCTCTAACAGTTAATCTTATTGAGCAGTTTCAGTGATAGCCACATTTCTTTTTCAGTATTTCTTGGCTAAGAGGAATGTTTGCTTTGAATGTTACTGGAACATTAGTTACAAGTTACATGTGCAGAAAGGAAGCAGCTTCACTTTTCTTAGCTGTTTTTTGGGTACAGATGAGGCAGTGCAGTTTTTATTTATACTTTGTGAATAGAAATTAAGATGACAGGTGATGACTTTATAGAGCATGTCTTGCTCTATTTACTATAATTATGACTTTGAATTTAAATATTTGTGTTTATAGGTATCCACCAGAAGCACCAGAGCTTCAAATCCGGAAAATGGCAGACTTGTGCTTTTTGGTGCAACACTATGAACTTGCATATAGCTGTTACCATACAGCAAAGAAAGACTTCTTAAATGATCAGGCAATGCTTTATGCAGCTGGAGCACTGGTTGGTACTTCACATAACATAAATGTTCTGTGAACTTTTCCTAATGATCTCTAATTTTTGTATAAGGTAACAAAATGCAGTCTCTTCCCTCCACCTCCAAATTTATAAGGGTCTTGCCAAATTTAGTGCATATCTTTAGCAAATTTGAAAGTGTTCTGTGATCTGCTAAGGAATAAAGGTGTGAAAAAACCCGGAAGAGTTAATTCTTAAAATGTGACATATGGAAAGAGAAAATACCTAGAATGCAACCTCCAGCAAAATGGATCTTTAAACTTGTAGTCTGATAACTCAAACAAGCGTGAAATAATTGTGTAGTATCTCTTAAACTTTGGCAAAATACTTGCCAGGAAGTCAAGACTATGTCACTCTAAATATGGTATTGTACCATTTTTTTTTTAAGACCCTTGAGAGATATAGTTTGAGTATGCCACTATGGAAATTCACTGTAAATGCATAATCATTCATTAAGTTCTCTTGAGATTGAAGGTATACATGGCTAAAATAATTTTCAACAAGATAAATGAGAACACTGGGGAAAAATAAGCTTTTTTTAACAATTTTTAGAAGCTATGTTTTGTAGACTTCCGTTTAGTTAACTTGATAATATTTGAAACTTTACTTTGTAGAGCTATGGAAGCATTCTTGTACACTGTCCCATCTTGATGTAAAACCTTTACATTTGCTGTGTATTTTTGAAGTATAGACAGTTGTTCTGCATTTGGATAATCTGAAAAGTTATCTTAATTTCTGGATGAATGGTTTGTTGAGGTCTTAATTATGAATTTTTGCAACCTACAAGTCTTAGTCTTTACTTCAGAAAAACTTTCTATCTTACCTTCACTCCATAAGGGAAGAAGTAAAATTTCAGAGTGCATATTTACTAGAGTCTCCTTGGAAGCTGAGATTTTAACTTCATTTAATCAAAATGGGAGAAGGTCCTTATCTTAAAATAGATGGTAGTGCTACTTGATCAGAAAGACTTTTTTCCTGCAGTAGGAAATTATCTCTTGGATTTGTAAAGCAGTACTGAATCAATGTTTCTGCATGGTGTTGAGGGTACCATCAACTGAAAACACTTCTGTGAGTGTGTATAATTCTCTTGCTACTGTCTGGTTCATTACAAGCAGAGACATAAACAAGCCATTGCATTAAACCTTTTATCAGTGTCATGTGCTAGCAACTGATTAGATGAGGATCTTGAACTAGTAGCTGTTGAAACATGTTCCTCAGCATGTTCAGGTTTACAATTTGTTGAAAAAACTACATTGACAGCATCGAATTTCTCTTGTAGGAAATGGCAGCAGTATCAGCTTTCCTTCAGCCTGGAGCTCCTAGGCCATATCCTGCTCATTATATGGAAACAGCAATTCAGACTTACCGAGATATCTGCAAGTATGTTGTTTACTTTCATAGTGATCCAATGAAAGTTGAAAGACCTGGTGGCTTAACTTTCTTCCTCTGCACAGTGATAGTGCCAGATGAAAAAAATCATCATTCTGTGATCTTTTAGTCAAGAGTAAGATATGTTTATCTAGGAGATAACATGGAAGGGAGTCTGTGCTGTTCCTAAGAGTGTTTATTGAACTTGTGTATTGGAATTAATTGGTAAGATTTTGGTATTGGGGTGGCTGCAGCGATGGCTTCTGTGAAGTGCCCCCTTGTTGGACAGAGTCACTTTTCACCCAGCTCCAAAATGGACTTGCTGTTGGCCAAGGCTGAGCCTGTCAGCAATGCTGGTGGTGCCTCTGTGATAACATACTTAAAGGGTAAAAATTGCTGCACAGCAGCCATGAGAGAGGTGTGAGAAAATGAGAGAAACAGCCCTGCAGACACCAAGATCAGTGAGTAAGGAGGGGGAGGAGGTGCTTCCCTGCAGCCTGTGGAGAAGACTCTGGTGAAGCAGGTTGTCCCCCTGCAGCCCGTGGAGGACCAGAGTGGAGCAGGGATCCACACTGCAGCCTGTGGAGGACCCAAGGCCAGAGCCTGCAGATGTGTCCTGAAGGAAGCTGTGGCCTGTGGAAAGCCTACACCAGTGTGGATTCCTGGCAGAACCCACACTGGACCAGTCTGTTCCTGAAGGGCTGTACCCCATGGAAAGGACCTATGCTAGAGCAATTCCTGAAGAACTGTTATCTGTGGGAGGGACCCCATGTCAGAGCAGGGGAAGAGAGTGAGGAGGAAGGAGCATCAGAGATGAAATCTTATGAACTGACCACAACTCCTTTTATGAGTCCCCCTGTGTCACTTCAGGGGTGTGTGTGTGTGTTTGTGGAGGAGTAGGTAGAAGAGTTCGGAGGGAAGTTGATCCTTGGAAGGAGTCAGAGGAAGGTGTTTTAGTGTTGTTTTTATTTATCACTGTGCTGTTCTGTTATTAATTGGCAATAAACGAAATCTTTCCCAGCCTGTGACTGTAACTGGGGAGTGATCTCCTTGTCCTTAGCTCAGCACATGAGCTTTTTAATCTGCTTTTCTCCCCCTGTCTTGCTGAGGAGAGGAGGTGTGATAGAGCAGCTTGATGGGCACCTGCTACACACCAAGGTCAACCCGGCACAACTTGTTTCAGACTGTTGGACTTCTTGCTTATCAGATCATTTAGTTGGTTGGATAATTTTAGTTGATATTTTTATAAATAAAGTACTGTCCTCAAAAACGCTCTTTAGATTTGACTTTTGACAAACTGCTATTATAGTAGGATAGGACACTTAATGTGTCAATCTGTATGCAGTTGTTTCGCAGGGGATGAACTTTCATATACTTTAAGAAGGATAAGCAACATCAGTCTGTGATATGGAGAAAATTTGTCAGATTTGAGGTGAAAAGTTTTCCATGGTTTGTTTTGATAAATATTTATTAATACACTTGTTTTTGCTTTAGGAACATGGTTCTGGCTGAACGCTGTGTGCTGCTTAGTGCTGAAATCTTAAAAAGTCAAAGCAAATATTCAGAGGCAGCTGCTCTTCTGATTCGTTTAACCAGTGAGGTAAAACACACTTAGTAGCTGTTTCTACTCTTGCCTTCCCCCTGTTTACTTAACCAAGCACTTTGAGGTTACGTTCTGATTCTTGTCCTATAATATTTTCTAGCCAAAGGTAGGAAATGAGCTGGTATAAAGCATGAAGAAAACTCTGTTTACACTGCAAGTGAAGAAACTAGTACGGTTGTTTGTTTTTCTTTCTAGTCAAGTGACATGCTTTTTTTGAACATGCTAAATGTGCATTCGTTATCTTTGGCTTTATAACTAACCTTCTTTGACATTTGCTTGAGAATTTATGGGTTAAAAGTATTAGCGTGGCTTGCCAGAGCTACACTGTATACTATGCCACATATAATCAGAAGTTCTCTATAGTTTAAGTAACTTAAGGTACTGTAGTTCAGCTGTTATAAATAATTAGAATCTTACTGTGTAAGTGAAAGCTAGTCTGAACACTTCTGTAATATTAATTGGTGGAAATTAAGCATGGAATCAGCCTCTAACAGCTGAAAGTGTCTTGATTTGAAAAGGAGTGAAACAAATGTAATACCAGTAATAGTATATCATCTTCTGTGTAGCTTGGAAGAAAGTCTTAACAGTTAGTTCTGGCTTTGTGACCAGCTGCACCAAATGTAATGCTTTTGAGACTTTTCCTGGGACAGGTTAAGCAATGAATAAATTTGTTTAGTTCTGTAAGTTTCTCCTCAAGTGTCTTTTGAGCTTCATTCTTGCCCTTTCAACTTAAGCTTGCTGCCAAAATTTGTGAGCAACATAAGTTATTTAAGCAGGGAATTGAAATACTATTGGCCACAGACAATCATTTTACAACTTAAAATTATATGTAGCGTGCTTGTGGTGCCTTCTGGCAATTGCGAGGAAAACTTTCACTACTCTGTAGGTGTCTCAGAGTATATTTGCGGTCCAGACATATAACTGGACATGACTGATAGCATGTAGTTCAATTGTGGTAAAATCCAGTCAATTGTATTCTTATTGCTTAAAGTAATATAACTGTGTCTTGGCATGAGAAGGGGTTAATAATAAGAAATTGTACATTATTAAGAAATAATCCTTGTTCTTGTGAAGTTCCGTTGCTCCATTTTTCCTTCATCCTATTAAAGCTCTTATTTTACGGCTAGAAATAAAAAAAAAGTCTGCAGGGAGAGGAGGGGGGGGAAATAGCAGGGTGCTTCACAGGTAATGGTAAATGTTAGAAACCATAGCCTGAGTAACTGAAAAAGCAGAAACTACTACTTTTGTCATACCATACATATTACAAAGTGAAAAATACTTTTCTTTTATATGCACCACATAGAATGTTTGTGTATAAAAAAATCTTCAACTTCACAGCACTGTTAGAGCTGACTGTCCCTGTTTTAGCATTAAAACAAGGCCAATGTTATCTTTATGTTTGTATTCAACTTTGAGGCTAATTCTCCTTTTTACTTTTAAATAGGATTCAGACCTTCGCAGTGCACTTCTGTTGGAGCAGGCAGCCCATTGCTTTATAAACATGAAAAGTCCCATGGTCAGAAAGTTTGCATTTCATATGATATTGGCTGGCCATAGGTTTAGTAAAGCAGGCCAGGTAAGTGTTATCTTTCTACATGGAAAATATGCCGTATATTTGATACTTTGAAAAACATGTTAAATGTGTCATTTAGGTCTGGAAAAAGATGCTTAGCTTTTGACACTTTTGTGTCAGAAATACTCAGTTCTGTGATGTTCTGAAAATGACTTCTGCATTGATCAGCTTAGTCTTCTGCTTTTGTATTTAAGTAATGCCTAAGGTCATTGACATGTTTTCATTTCTGGGTCTCGAGTTTATGTACACTGAAATAGAAGGCTTTTTATTTGGGTAGGGGAGTATTTTTTTTTATTCTTGAGATAAGAGTGAGTTGCAGGAGTTAAGGATTTGTTAAACTCTTCATTTATTAGAATAATAGCAAGATTTAGATACCTGGTTTTCCTGGTGCCTTAACCACATGGTTTTTAGTGGAGGTGCAGTTCTGTGGACAGTTACTACAAGACAAACTAAAGCATTTCTTTATGGCTGCTTAGACTTAAGTGGTAATAAGCCAATACAAATCAGATTGGTTTCATTACCATTCACATTCCTGTGCAGGCAGCTCTAAGTGTGGTAAACAAACTTGGAAGTTTTTTGGATTTGTGTGCTTTATTACTGCCTCATCTGTGGGATGGACTCTCTAAAGATAGCTTGTGCTTGATTCCTGCTGAAGTTAGCCACCAGAGTTCAGTTATGGGGCTGTCCTTGAATACAGTCAATTTCAGTTTATTGTTGCAAACCTGTGATAGAAATAAGTTTGTACTGCAAATCAATAATACAGTAAAACCCAGGCATCAGAATTGTTTGAAACAAAGCCCTGTAGTCTTGGGGGTGTTTCTTCCACCTCACTCAATCTTACTTTTAGAATCCTGGTAAGGACCAAATAAAGTATTGTTGTATTCTCAGCTTCTGTATTTAAAATCACAGATGTGAAGAATAGTAGGAGTATTTCCTTCCTTCTCTTTTGTTTTCTTCATGCAGTAGTTTCCCTGTCTATTGTTATGACAATACAGTACTGACAGGGAGCAACTGATTGAAGCTTTTTTCTTTATTCTTTTATATCTCACTCCTTTGCCTGGAAAAGTGCATGCATTTTGTAATGCTTTGACTTTTGTCTTTATGGAACAACTCACTCTCTTGTTGTTTGTGTCTAATTCTTGTAGGGATTCTGGTTTCTGCATTTTTAGTATTACAGTAAATGTAGGTTATTTTTTTTCCATATCCTTAGAGGCACAGAAGTATTAAATGCTACTGAAGAGAAGTACAGCTGCATACTGTAATACAGTATTTTAAAGTGTCAGTAATATCTGCTGTTGTTAAAGATTTGCTTCTTGTACTCTGCTGTCATCACCACACCAATTTGAACATATCTTAGATTTTTCCCATTACTGCTGTAAATAAGGGAATGTTGTTCCCTTTTTTTAGGAGCTGAGACTTGCCTGTACAGTGAATACCTATGCATATGTTCAATACCTAGACTTGGGACTTAATGCCCAGGTCCTGATGTATGTACAGGAAAGGAACTGGAGCTGATTGGGAGCTAAGCATCTATCTTCCAATGGCTGATGCAATTGATATTTTTTTCTTGTATGTACTGTAGGGCAGTGTTCTGTTGGCTTGCTTGGCATGGATTTTTGTCCCAAGTGTGTCTACTGAAGAACAATTGACTGGGAGTGTCACACTGAAAGTTCAGCTAGAGAACTGAAATTAAATGTGTTAAATCTGGTTTATTTCCTGAGGTTTGGCAGTACTCTGTAGACCTTAGCAGTCAGTCCTAAAGCAACACAGAACACCATTTTAGTAGTCTTCTGGTGTTATCTGCTTTTCTAACTTACTACCTGTTACACTAGTCTTTGAAACTCAGTCTGCAGGCTAAGCTCTGTACTGTAGGAACCATCACTTATGTGCTTAGTTTAATGTTGACCAGATGTTATGAGGCGTAGTTCTGTAAACGTTACACTTAGCATAGTGGGGGGTTATGGTAAAAACATCAGTAACTGTGACTTTCTATTCAATCTTCCTTATATTACAATTACAACGAGTGGTTAATGGGATTATTTGGGAAATTAACTTTTTTGGTTTTTCTTTCAGAAAAAACATGCCTTACGTTGCTACTGTCAAGCCATGCAGGTTTACAAAGGGAAAGGCTGGTCTCTTGCAGAAGACCATATTAACTTCACGATTGGTCGCCAGTCCTTTACACTTCGTCAGCTTGACAATGCTGTGTCTGCCTTCAGGCATATTTTGATCAATGATAGTAAACAACCTCCAGCTCAGCAAGGAGCTTTTTTAAGAGAGTATCTTTATGTCTATAAGGTACATGACTTTTCATTGTCTTCATTCCTTGAGTAATCAGTAATTTTCTATTAAGTCATGGAATGATTCTGGCATACTTGCTTTGTTCCAGGGTTGTTTTTTTTTATCTAGTTGATGTGTTAATTTTTAATTTAAACTTCAAAAAAACAAATATGCTGCATCTTGTGTGTGTATTAATGTACTCCCACTGATGGGTATTAGTGTGACTTTATTTTTATTACAGTTAAATGAGCTCTTCCTTTTGAGGGTCATGGCTGAATTGCAGCTTGTGATCAGTTTCTTTTAGAGGAAGTGGTTTGATTTTTCTTTTTTGGTTTGATGAAATTATAAAATTTTTTTTAAGGCTTTTGATAAGGTGACAGAGCTACCTAGTCTTTATTAAACATTTTCTTGGTACTATAAAATACTTCCCATTCATGTTGAAGTGAATTTTACTGTTTAATATGGGGTTTTATAGTTCAAGTGCCTCATTGTTGGCTGTAAGTTTGTGAGTGATTCTGGATTGTAGTAAACCATGTACATTGTGGGATGTTTAGTGTCTATCACCACACAACTTGCAGCTGTGTAGTTAGTTACTGTATTTTAAAGCTTGTAGACAGAATTTCTGTGTTTGCTAAGTTACAGTAAACTGGTGTTTGAATCCACAGCTCATCTGTGGTGAGGGTCTTGTATAATGGCAATGGTGTAGTAAACATAGTTTATCACATTATGAGTTAGAGTCAAGCTTTGCATCAAATAAAGCTTGTAACAGCCAGGCGGTTGTAATAGCAATTAGAGTGCTGGATTAAAATCATTATTCTCCTTTTTCCATAATGCTTTCACGAACTTTAAACCCTTACTGAAGAAAATAATACTACATCAGACTGTGAAAGCAGAAGAAACTATCAAAACAGTTAATTGAAATGATTCATTCTGTCTTAAAAATACTACTTGTTCAGACATTGAATGCTTATAACTTGGCTTCCTTACCATTCAATCACTGGTAATGTACAGCATGGACATAATGTATTTACATAATGGCATGACACTGTTTTCTTCCTTTGCTTCAGAATGTAACCCAGCTATCACCTGATGGTCCCTTACCACAGCTTCCTTTACCATATATTAACAGCTCAGCAACCCGTGTTTTCTTTGGGCATGATCGAAGACCAGCAGAAGGTTAGAGAATTTTATATAAAAAGATTGAAGTTCCTTATTTACGGAGCCAAAATATATGCAAGAGTTGGTGTCATTTAAAAAAAAAATCTATCATTATATAAAACTAATATAATATGCTCACTTGTTAAGGTTTCAAAAGAAAAACTTAAGTTTAGTATCTACTCACTAGATGTTTTCAAACTTCCTGTGTAAATATGAAGTCTGCATATGCAGATGTTCTGACTTCCACTATTTTTCATAGTTGGAAAGCTTCAGTGTAAGTCTGAAATGAGCTTCATGAAAGGGATTATTAATGTTTTAGCAAATGGTAGATGCTAGTGCCAATAGTAGAAATTAGCTTTACAGTTAACTTTCTCTTGGATGAAATGTTTGAAACACTGATTCCTGATTGTAGAGTATGCTGAGAAGAAATTCATATGTGAACCAAGGCTGTACCGTGGGGTTGTAGTCTGTCATTAAAATAAAAATAATTTGTAAGCTGAGTATACTATGTAGCATGCTAAAATCTTGGAATTCCACAATTTGCAAATAGAAGTATACTTAAATTATCCTCAATATTGTCTTATGTGTGTATTAGAAAATGTCTTGCAATTCACTGCCTTAAATCAATTGTAACATAAAAGTGACAGTGACTGAGAATTTTCAGTTTTTTAACAATACTTACCAAATTGCTGGTGCAGCCCTCTGTTGCAACTGTTACATGCTACTGTTGTCATCTTCTAAGATTGATTTCCTCGTACTAGGTGAAAAGCAGGCAGCTACACATGTAAGTCTGGATCAGGAGTATGACTCGGAATCATCACAACAGTGGAAGGAACTTGAGGAACAGGTTGTTTCTGTGATAAATAAAGGAATAATCCCTTCAAACTTTCAACCAACACAGTTCTGTTTAAATCGCTACTCGGATAACTCCAGATTTCCACTTGCTGTAATAGAAGGTAAAATTAAGATTTATACACTTCAGAAATAAAGTGAGCTAGATGAATATGTCCAGTATTTCCTGTGTTGTAGGTTTGAACCAACATTCTTGTGCTTTGAGTTAGGTGGAACTTCAGATTGTGGTGGGGATAGCCTGTTGTAATTGTTTTCTTGAACTTTTTTTAACAGAACCAATAACTGTAGAAGTGTCCTTCCGAAACCCTCTGAAAGTTCCACTTCTTTTGACTGACCTTTCATTGCTGTGGAAGTTTCAACCTAAAGACTTCAATGCAAAGCATGATGGAGAAACAAAAGAGCCGGTAAGGAAAGCTTGATCCTTTTTTTCAACCAAAACCAAATAGCTACAGTTACAGAGTGTATATATAAAGTTTTCAAAGTTCTGTAGTGTGAAAACTATTGGTTTAACTGTAAATTGGAAAAAAAAAAAAGTAGCTACTGAATTTCTTTTTGCATTGTTTAGATTTTCCAGATCCATAGGGCACACAGCCAAGTTAACAAACATTACTGTAATGAGTATTGTAAAGCTTAATGCAAAGCAAAATACCTCCAACGTTTCATTGTATGTGAAGTACATCTATTTTGAGTCTCACTGGCCTTGACCAGCAGAAATTACTTGCAGTGTCAATAGGTATATTGTCAAATACCTTTTTCTCACTGGAGCTATTGTATATAGTGAAATGTGTCTTCTGAAAAGCTGTGCTGGTATGATAAAGGAACATCTTCATATCTCAATTAGAAGAAAAATGAACATTTATTAAAAATGTTTTGAATACTTCCTGCTGTTTAATTAAACGCTTGAACTAGTAATGTCAAAACTTTCTGCTGAAGGACTGTTCTTGTGTTCATGTTTTTAAAGTTCTAATATGTTCTAATATTGAATATTATAGTAAAATCCTTAATAATCTGGTTTCCTGGCCAAGAGCATTTGAAACTTAGTGATTTCTAAAGGTGTTGTAAGTGTTTGCCGGAGTTGTAAACATGGCTTCATATAGCTAAGTCTTAAGGATTACCATACGCTTTCCCTTCTCGTCTGAACTGCTACTTTAATGATATGATAAATGCTTCTGTGAGTATCAGTGAAATTGATTGGGAATCGTTCCACTTTACAGTGATAAATCTTAAATTTCTCTTACATAAATGTTTGCTGAGCTCTCTAGCTGCTGCTTTATTTCAGAAAGCCTGAGAAACGGGGCATACAGTGCCTGCTGGTCCTAACTGTCTGCAGTTTAAAATTCATTTTTCCTTGTACGCTTCAGGAAAGGTGTGGGAAATAATATTTATGGCACTTTTTTTTTCCCCCAAGGAGTTAATAGTATCTGAAAAGCTGTTTCTTTTCAGGAAACATGTGATAATGATATGATAGGAACTGAAGCAATAGCAGAATTTCTCATTAATAGCGAGGAGACAAAAGTGGTAAGTACTCTACTTTGTTTTAAAAATAGTCTTTTAATTGTTGAACTTAAGGGTGGAGTTCAGACCTGTTATGATCTGACCTTAACGCTAAACTTGCAGACATTACTGATATGTGAAGTACTGAAACTTCTGGATCTCATGGGTGTGTATAAATATCAGAAGGGAGATTGTGACAGGACAAGAGGCAGTGGGCACAAACTGAAACACAGACTGCATCAGAACATCAGGAAATGCTTTTTGGTTTGTTTTTTACTGGGATGGTTACTGAGCACTTGGGCGCAGGCTGTCTAGAGAGATTGTGGAGTCTCCATCCTTGGAGATATTAAAAGCCATTTGGACATGGTCCTTTATGGCTAGCTCTGTGTGGCCCTGCTTGAGCAAGGCAAGTTGGACTAGATGACTTTCAGAGGTGTTTTCCAAATTCAACTGTTCTGTGATTCTTTGTCTGGTAAAGTCAGTTTTTGTTACAATTTAGGATTATTTCTTAATGTAATATGCATATCTCAGCTGTGGACTGATTTTGTAAATTCTGTGTATATGAAATTTTGAATCCAGTAAATGACTTGTAGTTACTGTATGCAGTTAACATCTGACATGACTAAAGTAAATGTGGCTGTGAGTGTCTTTAGTAATTTGACATTTAAATGTAATAATACTTCTTTCTAGTAGCAACAACAACAAAAATTTAACATATCTCCACAGGCAAGACTAAAGCTCTTTCCCCATCAAACAGGGGAGCTACATATTCTGGGAGTCGTTTATAATCTTGGCACTGTTCAGGGTGCTGTGACATTAGATGGGATAGATCCTTCTATTGGATTACAGACAGGTAAGTCTAAAATCATCTTGTGTGTCTTGGGAAGGGGGAGCCATTGCTTCGGCAGAGTGGAACTGAATTCTGGTGTTTAATGTTTGACTATCGTGATGGAAGGTAAGGATGTAGAAACAAGGGAAACAACTGGAACAGGAGAAGAATAAATTGGCTCTTGTAGGAATCCCACGAGAGAGGAAGTAAACTCTGCCAAACCCATACTTACTGTTCTTTTTAAATTGGTGGAAATTATGAAACCATTAAAAACCCCAGACTTTAAATATTCCATCTATGCCATGTTGAATCTGTAACAACTTCCACTGACTCTTCTGCTATTCACTGTTCTTCTGGGTTTTTTTGCTTTGTTAGCTTTCAACTTTTGTCTAAATGTTGCACTGTAGTTCTTTGCATAGATTTCCAAATTTTAAATTTGTCTGATAATGTCAAGATGCTAAAAAAAATTTATTTTGGTTCTCTTTCCTTTATATTAACATATAAATGGCTTATTAATTGCATGTTACTTGATCTGCTTTGAGTTATTCAACTGAAACTTTCACTCACAGGGAAAACTTAGTTGTTGGAGGAAATGGGGATTAAAGCATGTTTGAAAGTGTCTAAAAGAAATAAGCATGCTTAGCTGTCTATGAACTAGAAACCTTTGGAATAAAAAACATTTGGAGAGTGGTGGCTTGTCTTTGAAGGAAATCAAAATCTGTTGGGTGACTTTTTCCAGCTTGGCAGAAATTGGGAAAGGAAATAAATACATCACCTTCATGCTCTATGTGCGCACCTCACCCCCCACCCCTGCCATTTGTCAAACTATTAAAGGTCAGAGTAAAAGGTCAGAGTAAGTCCACAACAGTGGATAACCAGCTGTCTGAACTCACAGTAGCAATGTGTTGTGTGACATTAAGCTTTAGAGTAGTTTTTTTTGTCAGTGATGCTGCTTAATCAGTGAACACTGGATGTGCCTAATGATTTTTAAGATTGGGTAGGGAGCTTTGAATCAATTCTCAGAAAAAAGTTAGGAATTACTTGTAAAAGTTTGATTTTTTTTTTTTTTTTTTTTTAAATTGTTTCAGGAAAGTTTGTCTCCAATGGGTTATCTGTAAGAGGACGACAAGATTTAGAAATCCAAGGGCCTCGACTTAATAACACAAAAGAGGAAAAAACATCTATTAAATATGGACCTGATCGACGTTTAGATCCTATTATTACAGACGAAATGCCTTTGTTGGAGGTATGTAACTACTTTATATTGGTGGTTTTGAGCAAATAGCTGAATCCAGAGCTTATAAATGTAATTCTAAAAATTAAGTCTTAGACTGTGTTAATGCCTGAATCTTTCCAGTTAATTGCTGATCTGTCAGTTGCAAACTTGTGTGGCTTTTTTTCAAGTGAAACTTGAAGCCTCATATTAATATCATTCTGAAATTGTTATGTTCCCTTTAGAATTTTAGTTGTCAACAGCTTTTGTAGCCAGATTTCAAGGTGAGGAGGAACAGGCAAAGAAACTTTTTTCTGTTTGCTTGCCCTTCATTTAGAATAGTTCCAAGTTAGTTAATTAAAACACAGTAGTTTTCCTTACTAGGGCTATTAAAATGGTATGACTACCTGGTTAATGACAACAATCTATTGAATAGACCATTTCAATTGGAAGGGACCAACAGTGTTCACTGGTCCAACTGCCTGAACAATTGAGGGCTGACCAAAAGTTAAACCGTGTTAAGGGCATTGTCCAAATGCCTCTTAAACACTGACATGCTTGGGGCAATGACCACCTCTCTAGGAAGCCTGTTCCAGTGTTTAACCACTCTCTCTGTAAAGAAATGTTTCCTTCTGTCCAGTCTGAACCTCCCCTGATGTAGCTTTGAACCATTCCCACACATACTATCACTGGATACCAGGGAGAAGTGATCAGCACCTTCTTCTCCACTTACCCTCTTCAGGAAGCTGTAGAGAGCAATATATATTTAAGTTGTTGTTGGTTCTCATGCAGATTTGTAACTTGGCTCAATGTTCAGGTTTTTTCTCCTGTTCTCTCCCATACAGGTGTTCTTTATAAATTTTCCTACAGGGCTTCTCTGCGGAGAAATCCGGAAAGCATATGTAGAATTTGTGAACGTAAGCAAGTGTCCTCTCACTGCACTGAAGGTTGTGTCCAAGCATCCAGAATTTTTTACTTTTGGTGGAAATACTTCTGTTCTAACGCCACTAAGTCCTTCAGCTTCTGAAAACTGTAGTGCTTACAAGACTGTTGTGACAGATCCTACCTCTGTGCGTACAGCACTGCTATCTTCAGCTTCTTCTGTAGACTTTGGGGTTGGCACAGGAGGCCAGCCTGAAGTAATACATGTCCCGCTTCCTGATGCTGTTCTTCTTCCTGGGGCTTCAGTGCAGCTGCCAATGTGGTTACGGGGACCAGATGAAGAAGGTGTTCATGAAATTAACTTTCTGTTTTACTACGAAAGTATTAAAAGACACTCAAAAATGTGGTAAGTTTTTAGCTACTTCTTTTTGTCATTAGACACATTGTAAGCATAGGTGTAAGTCTCACCAAGTTTCTCTCGATTGCTGTGATGATATAAAAGAGGCCTGTTATCTGCTATTCTAAGTGATAATTTTTCTACTGTGACCTAATTTTCATATGAAATTGTATAGCGTACACTGCTATCAAAGGGGGAATTAAAATCACTGTTGTTAATACAAACTCTGTATTTAGTTTCTCTGGAAGCACATTTTAGGCATGGGGTTAAAATCATCACTTGTTTCTGCTTGTCATAAACAAAAGTCTTGTCTGCTTGAACAAAAGATAGTGTTAGTGAAAATGTGGTTAGTAATTTTATTATGATGAAAGTTGTTCTCTTTGGAGGGGTTAAATACCAAGTTTGACTTGCATGCTGTGGTATAGTTCCTTTTCGGACCGTCGTGGTCCATCTTGGACCCTTTTGGTCCATTTGATGGACCAAAAGATCAAGTTTCACACCACAGGCTAACAAATACTGCTTTCTTTGAACTTTACTTGGAAGGTAGTAAGTTGACTTGTATGCTACTTATTCTCAAGTCCCACCTGTGTCCAAGGCTAAGAAGGCTCATGAGGTGACTTTATTTGAGAAACTTGATCTTCAAAGGTTCTGGGGTAAATAGGCCTTTGTTCAGAAAGTGAAGAGGTCAACCTTCAGGAAACCTTAGTGTATCAATCTACAAACAGCCAACTTCAGAAAATAAGTGTCTCTTTAATCGTCTTTTGCTTATGCGAATACTGTTCTTAAATTGCTACCTTATAGCTATTACAGTTTATAGCTAGAGCTGAGGGAAAAATTGCAACAGGCTTCATGTAGATTTGATTGTTGGCCCACTAAGAGTACTGGTCACACACTTCTAATTTACTGGGAAAGAAAATTATAATGGAGCTGTGTTGTCTGGATTTGTGTCTCTGCTCACCTTAGGAAACAGCACAGACTAGGAGTAGATCTGCAATCAGGGCTGGGGACCTGATGTTGTAGTTTAACACCAGCCAGCAAGTAAGCACTGCACAGCTGTCCCTTCACTCCTCCACGGTCTGATAGGGGAGAGAATTGGAAGAGTAAAAGTGAGAAAACTGGTGGGTTGAGATTAAGACAGTTTAATAGGTAAAGCAAAAGCTGCCTGTGCAAGCAAAACAAACAAGGAATTTCACTTTGCGTTGGCAATCATCTCCAGGAAAGCAGGGCCTGCTCCATCATGTGTAATGGTTACTTGGGAAGACAAGTGCCATCACTCTGAATGCCCTGCCTTCATTGTTCTTCCCCCTAGTTTTATTGCTGAGCATGAAGTCATATAGTATGGAATATCCCTTTGGTCAGTTGGGGTCAGCTGTTCTGGCTGTGTCTCCTCCCAACTCCTTGTGCACCCCCAACCTCCTCGCTGGTGGGGTGGTGTGAGAAGCAGAAAAGGGCTTGACACTGTAAGCACTGCTCAGTAGTAACTAAAACATCTGTGTGTTTCCAGCACAAATGCAAAACATAGCCACTTAGCAGCTACTGTGAAGAAAATTAACTATTGCAGCCAAAACCAGTACACCTGGTCTCTGTAGTATACATGTTCAGGATGATGGTGGGAAGCAAAGCTACTTCAGATGAGCTCTAGTCATAAGGACTGAATGTCTGCTTGGGGCTGGAGCTTGTTTTCCAGGTTAGTTCTGAGAAAGAAACAAAGTTCATGTGCTGTGAGACTGTTTCATAATGTAAACCAAAGCAGAGTAAGTTGATGATGGTCAAGAGTGGATCAGCAGCGTATTCTTGAAATCAGACTAAAAGTTGTGTAAATGTACCCTTTGTTTAATTTTTTTTGTAGATTCTGAAATGCCAAAATTAACTTTTCATGTGGCTTTAAGCTAGTCTGGAGGAATAGGAAACTTGTCCCCCTACAATGTAGTTATTTTGTCTTCCTTTTTGTTCTTTTTTTAAGAACAGAACTTCTCTCCCCTGAGTTCATAGTATTTAGAAATGGAGGGGTTTTGGGTATGGAAGATTGTTGTTTGGGGAATCTATTTGTTCTCTGCTGTATTGAAGTTGTCAGGGGAACTCAGTGATACGATCTTTTTTTAACAGTACTCTGTAGATTGAGCATGGCTTTTAAATTTTAAAAAACCTGCTTGTGCTACTTGAAAGCTATACAGACATCTGTCTGAAGATAAACTGCAAAACTATTAAGCTTATTCTGTAGATTGTAACATTATGTGAAGTAGAGTTTAGGAAACCCCTGATTTCCCCTCCTAAAAGAAATACTACATGATGTTTCAACATATTTTGTAGGTAACATATCAAATTTTATCATGCCTCTAATGTTTCCAAGTGGAAGTTATGGTAACACAAAGCTTCTATGGTGTCCACGAAGAGAAGCTTACTCATCTTTAGAAAAACAGGAGAATAACTTTCACACAGGGCTTGCTGGCCTGGAGGTTGAGAGTGTCTGGAAAAAGGCAGAGAAGTGATGGTCCTAGAAGTAAACTTCTAAGATTCTCAGTTCAGGGGAATTTGTTGAATGCAGTGGTCTTCTGTCTAAATGCTGTTTAGTAAATGTTTATGCAGATGTGACTAATTAGTGGGCCTTTCATGGTTTATTTACTCAGTCCTCTTTTCCAAAGCATGTGGTGACATTAATAGCTAAATCATATCCCTATGCTAATACATGCCTCTTTGCTTTACTGTGCCAGTTGCCTGACATCTGAAATATTTCTGATGTCTTTTTTTGAATTGGTAATGTGAACCTTTTTCTTAAGTATTTCAAACTGGCTAGGAGACTGCATGTTTGAACAGCACCTACCTGTGCAGCATGATTGTTAAAAATAACACAGTTTTGATAGGAAGCTGAAAAGTCTCTTTGGTGATTTGAAAGCAGTCCTAGTTGTTCAGATTGTATTTTTTTTTTTTTTTCTTCCCCCCTTAGTCACAGAGTATTAAGGCACACTGCAGTTATTTGTACTAGCCGGTCTTTGCATATTCGAGCTACTGTCTGCAGAAGTAATGCACTTGAAGATGAAGAAAGCAGAGGGGACAATATGTTGGTGTTTGTGGATGTAGAAAATATCAATACTGTAAGTTCTAATTTTTAATAATAATATGGTTCTAAAGCTCAGTAGATGTGTCACCAGTAGAACCAAGACTTAAGTAAAAGGATTTTTTTACAATGACGTTGCAAAATGCTAAGTAAGTCTTCCGTATTTCATCATTTGTTACTGTTGGAAAGAGTGCTAACATGAAGTTGCATCTCAACTCTCTAAGAATTCTGCTATGTCTCTATCCTAAGCAAATTCCAATACTGTAGTTCAGAGTCATTTTTTCCTTTTAGAAAGATTTATTCCAAATTAGTGAATGTTTCTGATCACAACTTTCAAGACAGTTCTGAATGAGAACCTGTGCCCTTCTGCCCCCCCCCTTCAGTGAAAACACTGGTAGAATTAGTGGTAAGGTGAAGTCAAAGTTTAAGCTCCAACTTGAAGGAAGCTTCTCTGTTTATATTAATTACCAAACTCTAAGATTTGTTGTGATCTGTTGACTTAGCAAAGCAGATGAAAATATTTCAGTTTTCCATACCATGCTAATTTAAATTTACTCCATTTTTTTGGTAAAGCTGCTCCCATTTTTTCAACCACAAAGCAAGGTAATTGAATCCTCTGTTTATAGAATTCCTAGACACTTAGCTGGTAGTGGAATCACTGAGCTGATTTATCATTTTAAAGATGTGTACACTTTTTTGTTTAGCTACTAAAGTGAATATTGTCCACTCCTCCTTTGAGAAGGATGCTTTACTAAGTACTTACCAAGTTAACAGATAACACTGTGTGAGACTTAATTTTCCACTACCATCTCACTTTTTCTAAGAAAGGAAACCAACCTCGCAAGCTATTTTTTTTATTGTGTACATATGTAAAACAAATTCTTGAATTCGTGGGGGTTTATGACCTAGCAATATTCCTAAAGTAACCTTAGAAACTTGAGTGGTCTTGCGGACTCTGTTCTGCATTGGAGTTAAAAGCCTAGGTTTTATTATAGTTGTCTCAATCTAAAATACTAGCTTGTGGATATTTTTCTGGCAGATCTTTGTTTCCTCTTCATGTGGCTTTGATTACTGGAGTTGGGAATTGCTGTGAGCTGGGACTGGTCTATGTTGCAGTGGATTTTAAATCTCTTCTTGTCTCTTGTATGTACTGTATTATGGATGGTGTGAATAATGAGTTAAACTAAGATTCTAACAGTGCCACCTTACAATGAACACTTACTAAGTGATACAGAACATAACAATGTTTTTGTTTCTTCCTTAGAGTGAGAGTGGTGTTAAAGAATTTCATATAGTGCAAGTTTCAAGTAACAGCAAACACTGGAAGCTTCAAAAATCTGTTAACATCTCTGAAGACAAAGGTGTGTATCTGTCACCAAAAGGATCACAAGTCTTGCTTCTGCCTGACAAGAACAGTTAAACAAATTTTGCAAGGAGTTGGCTTTCAGAATACTGAATTTCTAAAAACTTTGTCTCTTTCAAACATACTACAGCATTTTTGTTAGTGTTTCAATAAGAGTATATTGAGAGATAACTTTCAGACTCCATTAATTTTAAAAATGGACTTAACTTACAGGTAAACTATTTCTGTGATGTAAAGAAATCCATGTCTGGCTTGGCTGATAACTTGCCTCAGAAGAAATATGTTTCAGTGTTCCTTTACTTTTTTAGCTATTTATGTCAATGTTAAATTTAACTATCAACAGAATGCTTGATAAGTGCTCTATTCCGTTACTAGAAATATACCAGAATTGCTAGTGCTGTATCCTGCCTTAGCTAGTACAAGCTGATAATTTTTGAAAAGGCTGACTATCCCTGGCAAAAAAAAAAGTTGCTGTTATTTTGTTTAACAGACTTAATCTTTATTTGTGTGCTGACATTTTATGTACTTAAAAATTAGTCTAGACATGTGTTGTTCTTGTACTAATATTGAGGGTAAGCCAGTCAGATAAATTTAATCTTTTGTCATCTCTTCCTTCCTTCTTTCTCTGCATCTCCTTTATGTATTATGGCTTAACTTCCTGCTCTAGAAGTAGATGGAAGGGGTCAGCAGAAGATGCATCTTTACTGTCATGCCAGTTACTCCGCTTGATTAGTTATGCTTCTTGAGTATCATCCGTGTATTTCTTTGTGAAATTTAAAGGCTGACTTTTGTCTAATGAGAAGGGACTCTTGATTATGTTGAAGGGGGGAAAAAAAATCTTCCAACCTTTTTCTTTCAGATACTAAACTTGCTAGCAGAGAGAGAGCGAAGTTATGCTTTAAAGCAGTAAGGTGCAAAAACTCAGAAGGTAGGTTCTCTCCTGGATGTGGTAACTTTTTGAAGAAGATACTATTTGGATGCTATGTGCAGGAGGTTGTGACTTCTGAGAATACTGAAACAATGCCTTCTCTTTTTATCCCTTAGAAAATTACACATTTGCGGATATTGTCTTTGGAAATGAACAGGTAGGTGAACTGGTACAACTACATATTTTGTCTTGTGCAAGGCATCCCTGTCATGTACAAATATCCCAATGAAAGCCTTTTTTAAAATTTAAAAAGGGAACAGTGCTTTCACTGTTGTGACTTGAATATTGCATGTCAAAAATTATTAGTCTTCCAGGTAATTTCTCTTTTTTGTGAAGAGAAAATAAGGTAGCATAGGGTAGTGAGTAGTCAGGAATTTTAAGTTTCCAGCTCCACATCTGAACTACTTGGGAGCGCATTGCAATGCTAACTTTTTTGCTCCTTTTGAACTCTTCAGTTCTTTTGAATATTTCCCAGCCTTCTAGTTTTTTAGTAGAGATCTCTGGATGTCAGATTCTTAGTCTATTGTTTTTTCTTAATTATTTATTTTTACTAAAATAAGTTAAAAATTTGAATTGCATCTTATTCTAAAGATAATCTGGAAAACTAGTGCATGTAGGTATCAGAATTTCAAAACTGCTAATGTAGGTTGCAATCAGTTCAAGGAATCTGTTTCTTTGATTTTTAAAGTTAAGATTGTAGACTACTATGTTCTTTAATCTTTTCAAGCATACAGGTATTGTCTGAAGAAGAATCCTTTTAGCAGATAATCTTGCAACAGTGAATGCTTTTCCAAAACCTGAGGAAAGTAGGCCACTGGATTTAGATCAGAAATCTACATTAGCATAGTGGATTTAGCTGAATGTTAGGTTGTTTATTTTATGCTGAATGCACATTTATCATAATAGTCAAAGAAAATTTACTGCCATTTCATTTTGTAGGCATATAAATCAAAGAGGACTAAAAATTTGAGGTAGATGATCCCTCTTTGCACTTTTAAAGTTGGATGATCTTCATGAACTTCAGCTTTCTTGTAATGTTCTCTAATGGGGTATAGGGAGGGGCCCCTTAGGTTTAGACAGTTGCTCCAGAAGCAGATTGTCTCCCTGGGTATGAGTATTCTGCTAATGCAACAATTAGCAGCTCTGCAACAGCATGTTCTGGAAAGGCTAGCATTTTTGAAAGGGAGGTGTTAGGAGGCTAAAGTTTCTTACTTATCCTGCTGTCTCCAAGTGTCATTGCTATCGATCTTAAAACCATTGCTTCCTTATCAAGCTTTTGGTGTTGGTAAAGCTCAGCACAAATGATGACAGACTTGACAAACAGCACAGTAATTACGGCTGTGCCACTTATACATGGGGAATATGCCTTGAATGTATGTTACTAACCTAGATAAATAATTCTAGTTAACCCGACTTGCACGTGAGTTAGTAGAACACTTCATCTCTCTCCACTACACTTAATATATCACAATAGGCTGTCTGATGTTAACAATCAAAGCTCTTTTTACCAAGTTAAGTATTTGTGGTTTTAAGCCAATAATCTATAGCTCTGTTCCCTGTGTTACCTTAAACAACTCATTAGGTAGGACTGATGTCTAGCAGGGCAAGCATGGAAACCAAGATGTGTGGATTCTGTAGCTTTGCAAAGGGGGGGAAGCAAAGCAAGATAATGGAGCTGAAATTCTGAAAATGATAAACTCTGTTAGAGTAACTTGTGTCAGTTTGCACCCTGTTCTGAGAGTACATTTTTTCCTTTATTTTTTCTTGCAGATAATAAGTTCAGCCAGTCCTTGTGCAGACTTTTTTTTCCAAAGCTTGTCCTCTGAATTTAAAAGAATGCATGTGCAATCTCAAACTCATGCATCTCAAAGGGCTGCAAAACAATCATTTGATGAGACGGTCAGATTGATACAAAGATGCAGTGAAGTTGATTTGAATATTGTTGTACTGTGGAAGGTATGTGTGGTTGTGGCCTTAGTGGTAATTTGTCCATGAAATATGACTGTTAGAAAATAATTTAATATGGCCTCTTGATCTTTCAGATATACTCATACAAAATCTGTGCATGACATTTTTTTTTCTGAAAACAGGCAAAGGAACTAAAATGGTGTCAAGAAGCAAAGACAGTTTTAACAGCTGTTACTGTAATATGCTTAAGTGGTTTTATGTTACTCTGGATGCACCCAGTTCTTACAAGTTCTCTGCTTAAAAGAGAAAATTCTACAGTCTTAAACCAGGAGATTTGTTAATGCTTGCTTTTTTCATAGAACTCTGAGTGACCCAGTCTACTTTGAAGAGGGTCTTATTTACTGGAATGCAAATATTAAGTAGTGGAAATTGGCAATCTAATCTTAAGTACTTGTGTATGTTTGCAAAATTTAAAGCATAGACGTAAATAATTATGTTTTACTAGTCTTTAGGTTTTGAATAGTACAATGTCTTCCCCTTGAGTTAGGGGGAAGTCAGTAATTCTGTATTACAAAGGTTATCATAGTTTCTGGTCCGCTAATGTCTTTGTATTATATTCTGTAGGCATACGTTGTGGAAGACAACAAGCAGCTTATTTTGGAGGGCCAGCATCATGTTGCCCTTAATACAGTTGGGAAGGAGGCTTTTTCGTTTCCTCAGAAGCAGGTAATGTAGTGTGAAGTTTTCCTTTACAATTGCTTCTTGCCCGAAATAGACTTGATGGTGTTTTTCTTGTAAATAAGTGGAATCACTTTGGGTGCTTTTGTAGAATCTAACATCAGATAGGTGTTATTAATAAATAATTCAGATTGACTTCAACTTTGATTAGTCATCTGCACTGAAATAGCTAGGCTCAGTTTAAAGATGAGAAAGTAATGTACAACTAAGTATACTGCTGTGCAGTTGGAGTAAACCATTCTGTGGTATTTTAAGGTAGAACTAGGATCTTAAGTCCAAGTTAGCATTATTTCATAACAATAGCAAAATGGTTGAATTATTTTTGAGTGTTACAAAATCAGTTTTGTAAATTCTGCTGCTGTGCGTAACTTAAGTGAAGCACTTACATGTAAAATGTTAGAATGGCAGAACTGGAGCAGTTAAAAAGATGTAGAAAGCTCCATTGGAATTATCAATTAATAGCAGATTATTTCACTTTGACTTTTTATAACTTGTTTGATTGTTCAAAGAAAATAGCATCTATAAGAAACTGGTTGATGTCTCCTCATATGTGAATCAGTAACTATGGAAGATATGTTTCTGTAAACATTTATGCTAGCTGCAGTTTATATATGTGAAGACTAATGTGCAAAATAAAAAAGAAACAAGTTTTATACTTGTTTAGTTTTCCACTGAGCAGTATGTTTCTGTTCCTTCTTGCTTTGGTGCCATTTTCCTTATGTTTTTTTCCAATGTTGAAGACATTGTATATAGCTTTTAGTAAGCTCTTACTCAAAGTTGCAGCAAATAATACTATGCGTTAGTTTTGTTAAGAAAACAGTAGGACAAATGTGTCTTCTATAAATATCACGCTATAACATTAGTGAGCTATTCTGAAGCTGTGCACTTGGCTTTGGTTTCTAAGCTTCTAAGTACTTTCACATCATTAAAATGATTTTTCCATTTAGTTCTTAGCAATATGAAATACATGGGAATACGTCGAAAGGGGTATTTAGTTTGAGCTATACTGGCTGATGTTCATCAGCAGTGAAAAATAGGAAAATTTATGTTCTAATGTCTGAAGATGACTTTTTCCCTTAACACTCCCCACCTCCAAAAAGTCTTTGCACTTGTGGGCTCAAGCTATGCTGAGCAATACTAGGCTGTATTAGTCTAATGACAACTGATCACTCTGGTATTAATTTTCCTGTCTTAAGGTGTTTGCAGAACGGTAGATCACACTGTCGGTATCTAAAGCTAGGAGAGAAAGCACTGTAAACTTCTTCTGATCTCATTGAGGTCAGGTTTGAGCAAATGGGGTGGAAGAGAAGTGGATCACATCTGCATCATAAAACAAATGACTGAACATGCTAGGAGTAGAAGCTTGCATTTCTTGTTGACTGCCTGGAACTCTAGTTATCTGCATCAAATTCAGTTTTCAGACTAGAGGAAATTAATTGTGCCACCAGCAACAAGGAGGATCCACATGTACCCTCAGTTTGATTTGAGGAATACATGCTACTGTATGAGGATTTTGTTTGTAACATTTTTCATCAATTACTATTACAACTACATTCATATAGATGCTACATTGATTATTGTATTCACTTTCTTCAGCATAAGGAACATACTTCCATTGGAACATTCTGTACCTTCATTGGAAGCAAAAATGCGTCTGCCTTGTGATGTAGTTGAAATCTGGTATAAAAGTAATGGTGATGGTTTTTAATATATGTGTAAATTCCACATCCTCAGGGTAACCAAAGACCAGATTTAACTTGAATTTTAAGACCCCGTAATTTCAGGACTGCTAAGGATTGAGAAATTTCATGTGCTCATGTACTACTATTTTTTTTTTTTTTTTTTGAACTGGCACTTTATACTGAGTAAACCCCTCTGACGTGGGAGGCGAGGTATAACAAATGATTTGAGACCTTGCAGCACTTTACTATGTTCATTCCACATTTAAGAATTAAAAGAATCTCCAAAATAGGATTAAATGAGGCTTGGTAGAGAAAATAATATACTTAATCTATTAAGGACTGCATATTGTGTTTTAATTACCTTGTTTCCTGCATTACAGTTAGACAAGCAGTGAAAAACTGGGGGGGAGAAAACCCCAAACCCAGGCATTACTTCTAACTTAACATTTTCAGTATATAGTTTTGAGACTTACATAACATTCAAATAGTTTGTCTTGTAAATCTGTTTATTCTTGAAGTTGTAAACAGGGTTAGAAATTCTAGACTGTTCCTGAATGTCTTGAACTGACAGTATAGAAGTTGTTTTCTGTGGTCTAGACAGCAGAGGGAGATGGAGAGGCATGCTTTTTACCAAAGCATGTTGGCTACCAGTTTTTAAATGATAAAGGGCTGCTCCGATCTGGAAAACCAAATTTATTTGCAGATTCTGAACAGTGTGTCACCTAGGATGCAAGAGTCCACTCCTTGCAATTCTTGCTGTGCTCTGTTTGTTGGTCTTCAGCGACTTTTTTCTTGGCTTGAACGGCTGCTGCTTCATGCTGTTGCAGGCAGCAAAAGGAATTTTGTGTAATACAGCTGTCCCCAGTCAAAAACAATCTCACAATAGACATGGAGAAAACATGAACAAGACTTCTTTCTCTTTCTGCATTCTTTTTTGTTTTAAGCCCTCTGAGAAATGACTCAAATCTTAGCTGAATTAATCAAATAACTACACTGAACAAATCAAGATAGCTTGCTTTACATTTTGGTTAAATTCTTTGTACTGGTTGACTTCTGCTGCTTTGTCAGTTGTGGTATATCTTAGACTAATTCTTTGCAGCTTTTAAGGGTTTAGTTTGGATTTATAGAAGCTTCTAAAACTGTTCAGGAGAAACAATGCTGCAGTAGAGCACTGTAGTAGAAGAGCAGTAGATCTGTATTCATTGTCATGGTTCTCAAATTATTCCAGCAGTTGGTAGTAGACTGCTAGTTGTGTGCAGTGGTATAAAGTAATCTTTATCATATGTCTTAAGATGTTAGACTGCTGACTGAGATACAAGGACAGGTGATTACTTCTGCTTGCTTCACTGCAGAACGTGTAGTTCATACAACAGGGATGTGGAACAGGCAGCAGGATGTGATTATTCCTCTATCACCGTAGTAAAACTTGATATAGCATTTGATAAAATCAAGGTAAAATCTCTGGCTTCCATAAAACACAAGATAGTGGGGCTTGGGGAGGCTTAAAATCTTTTTCTGGGTAAAACTTCTGTATGAACCCACATAAAAAGAAAGAAAATAACAGTAAAATTCTATACAAATTTTACTTGGATGCTCAAATGTATGTGCTTCCTTTTCTTCCCATGTCTGTTCAAAATGGATTTATGAATTCTAAACTTCTTGCATTCTAACCAAGACACTAACAACTGACTTTGAAGCTTACTGGTTTTCTGTCGTTGAATACAGATTTATTTGTTGTTGCTTACACTACAAGGTTTTTTATTTAACTAAATAGCACTGCTTTTGATCATAGGTTACTAAACACGGTAGTCTTATCAGATGATGTGATAAACTATTTACATCTTTATGTTCTAGAAGTTTGGAATCATAACGCATAGAATGCTGAAGTAACACTTAAAGAATATCAACTCTGTGAAAGCATGTCTCTTTCATATAGAAAGCTCTATGAATAATATGGAGAATACTTTTCCTGTCTTTTCTCTCACTTGTATTTTTGAAAAAATGGCCTTTTATTAAAGGTAGGGAAAAAATGCTAAATATAGTTCACTTCCTTGAATCAGAAACACAAATGGTGTCACAAAGTGATAGATTATAGTCACTAATGACAATATGTGAAGAATAAATCACAGCATATTAAAGTGAATAGATCTGAACAGATGTGTCAGCAGAAGCTGTTTGAGTCCAAGGAGTAAAAATCTCGACAATAAAAAATAGCTGGGTATTTGTAACTAGTGGCTGTTCTTTTTTTGACAACGATACTGCTATTGGTTCTGTTTCTCTTTGGAAACTAGCTTTTGGGAACCAGGTTTTAACTGAAGGTCAGCTTATAATTGCATCAGAAATACAGATATTCTGTCTGTTGTTCTTGAGCTCTGTACCTTAATTTAGTAAAAGGACAAAAACTTCAAATACTTTAAACATCCATTCACAGTCAGGGCTGTTGATCAATGTTATTTCTAACTGCTGCTTCCATATTTTTCTAATCTGGTGAATTCAATCCAAAAGGTTCCAAAGGAAAAGCACAGTTCAGTATGGTAGGATGGAAGTAGTAGCATGGGGCTGAGCCATTTGCCACACTTCTGATTGGCAAAGATTTCACACTGATGGAAGGTGAGCAGCAATCTAGTAGAGGCTTGTCACTTGGGCATGCTGGCATGTTGAGAATAGTGCATCCATACTTTCAAAACACTAGCATGGGAGTGTAAACTTAGTTTTGACTGAAATCTAGATGAGATAATGTGTCTATGAGCATGTTTTAGATCAGGCATACTTTAAGATACTATCCCCATGTACAGCCCTCTGTTTTTGTTGTGAAGTGGTCTTGTAACACACAAAGTGTATATTTCCAGGTAGAGTTACTTTATATGTGCCCCAGGACTGCACATGATGTGATTCTGTGCTGCTCGTTCAGTCCTGTGGATTAGACCAGTGCTAGCCCAAAGTAAAATCCATAAAATGCATATAGCATGGATGCAGGCTTTTTGGTAGTGTTGTACTTCAGAGTTGATAATTTTTGATAACACTGTTTAATGTAGATGCAACTTAGTGAGATAGCAATAGTTTGGTTGAAAGTAGGAATTTTTGAAAGGTAGGAGAGTATAGGATTTAAATAACTTTAACTATTCTTCTTGACATTGATTTATTGAAATCTGTCAGAGAATTACTGACACCTTGTGCTAGTTTAGAATTTTTTTTTTACAGAATGTGGGAAGGGATACTTGAATCAACACAGATTGTTGGAATGGATTTAAGACTTTCTTTAAACTAGCTTGGTGGGGAGAAAGCAAAATTTTTAGGGTAAGCATCAAGAACTGAAGTGTACTTTTTTTTTACTTTGTTGTATGAATTAGTGTACCAGTTACTGTACCAATCTGGGAGAACTGGCTTATGCTGTTGTCATGAATCAAATACTCCAAATAGCTGAAAAACTATATTTGCTGCCTTACCTGTTGATGGTCTGCAGAGCTGATGATGATATTTGTGCTTTCAAATGTGTTATTACTGGTGTATTAGTGAAATAATGTTCCTGGAGTCATTGTTTCTATAGTTAGGAGCTAGAATGAGTATGGATGAGTTGCATCGTGAAGGAAACCAACTTAAAATGGAGGTTTTAAATATGAATTCTCTGATCTAAAATGGGAAAGGGAGAAAGACATCACTTAGGGTTTCTTTGTCTTATTCTGTTGCTTTCTTAGTTACATGTAGTGTTGTTCAAGAGTTTCCTGTTTAGGTTTTCTATGCTGTGCATATTGGTCCTTCATCCTTGATTGAGCATGTTAACGATCTTTTTGGCTATGTGTAACTTGTGATTTATGGGGCAAATGTGCTGAATTTCCATACAGCTTGGAAATCATCTTGTAGCGTTTAACTTTCTTCTGGTAGATTGAAGAGCACATTGTCCCAGCCATCAAGAAGATTAGTTTTGAAATGAAAAACTTTTAAGTTGTCTGATACTACATAGAAAAAGTCTTTAAAATGACTGCATGTGAAGATACCATCAGTTCCACCCATCTGGTGGAAAGGAAGAACTTCTTAATTTGAAAGTGCATTCAGAGAGATTAAAGACTATATTATGGGCAGACCTGTCCATGACATCTATCAGATAATTCAGAAGGTGCTTTGAATGGTGTAAATTTTGACTTTTTCAACTTTTAGCTTGGTACAGTTGCAGGAGATACGAGGGCAGTGTGAATCATGTACCAAACTTTGTTTCAAAGTAGCTAAACATTAGACTCTAAAGGTCCATGCTTTTTTGTAGTTACTGAATAAGTGAAGATGTAGAGATAATTCTGTTTAGAACAGTAAGCTTGTGTCTAGTTTAAAATATGTTTGTTTGAAGCTGGCCTTTGTAGATGGCTCCAGCCATCTACAAGCTTTCTAAAAATAGAAGCAACTTTCTAGCACCAATTGCATGGTTTGTAGATCTTGGAAAGTAAGTGTGAGAGCAGTGTGGTTCTGGTGCTACTGCCTGTGTTTCTACTCAAAACCCAAAAAGGTTAAGAATGCAGCTGTAAAATTTAAAGCCATAACAAAAAACACTCCCCCCTCCCCCTACAGTTCTTCCAAACTGTTCTTATGATGAAGCCTCTTTCAGTCAAGCTTATGTGTACCTCTACCAGCATGTATGGATGAGACCTTGAAATACACCTTAACCATTTTTTTTAAGGAAGTATCTCAACTGTTGTTGTGGCCTTCTTGTATGTAGTATTTGGTGCTTGCTCTCTACTGGAGCCTTTGGTGCTTCTGGAGGCTTTGCAAGGATCCATAATGGATCAACAAGCAGACTTTAGGTGTCAGAACTTTTTGCCTCAAAAAGGCCATACTCCATTTGGACTGGTATTTTAGTTCAGCAACAAAATATCACCTTTTTAATTCTTGGCTTTTGTTTTACTTCTGAGTGAAATAGCCAAAAGTCTTGAGGCTGTTATTTGCTTGGTGAATATTCTTGAAGGGGAGGATACAGGTGCCCCAGTAGGTATGGGCATCTTTTTGTAGCCTTGATCAAATTTCCCAAGCTCTAGAGTAAGGCAGGAGTTTAGTGAAACTTACTGTTTCTTGCTAGCTGTCCCTAGCTCCCTGATCTGTATGCACATCTTCTTGGTTACCGTTCTGAAGTTCTTAATTCTCTCCTGAAAGCATTAGGTAAGAGAATCATGTACTAAATGTCATGTCTTAGCTTTTGTTCCAGGTACACAATTACAAAAAAAAAAGTAGACTTTGAGCAGCTGAACTTGGAGACACAGACATCTTCTCTGCGTCTAACACTAAGAGGCTGGCTGGAATTAAGGTTTAGCTCTGTGATGGTAAATGGTTAATCTTACTGCTTTCCAGTCCTTCAGCAGAGGTGTATTAGAACTAAAGGTTTGAAATATTAATGGCACTTGACACTTTCACCAGTAAATGTTCCTGCTGCATTTCATGATGTTCTTGTCTGTTTGTAGAGATAAACCTTCGTATTTGTCTTTTTGTAGGGTTTTAAAAAAATACTCGAGAATTCTGATTGGGAGGACTTGGAACAGGTAATTGACTCTAGGGTAAACTACAGTGTGTAGGATATTGATATGTGGTTGAAGAGGGCGCTGAATATTTGGTTGGACTGTAATTTGAGGGGAAAGATCAATTTAAAGGAAAACCTATACTCTCATCTCAGGAGGCCAGTGTGTGTCATGCTGTCAATTTTCGTCGAGTTAGATACCCATAGGGTAGGGTGGAAATACCCATTTAATTGCTTAATATATTTCATTGTTTCTGTGGAAGAATTTTTTTCTTTAAAAAAAAACCCCACCCTACTCTTCATTTCAAGAGGAAAGAATTGCAAGCTTGATAAAACATTTGATGTCTTCTGGTATTACCAGCACAGGCAAACAGTAAGTGAAATATTGCATATTGCAGAATGCCCAGTGTTCCTGTTACTTTGAGTCAGGTTTTGTTGCCTGTAGTATTTCTTTTCAATTTAGAAGATAAAATCCATCACTCTTAAACAAGAAGTACTTCTTTGTTACACTGTACTGACTTACTGGTGGCTTTTAAAAATCTTTCACTTGCTTTTAGTAGTTAGTCACACTTATTGCTGCAAATTCTTTATTCTTTTTCTTATGAAGGTGGACTTTTTGCAGAATAGATTCATAAGGGAATAATGAAAGGCAGTCCCTTCCCAAATAAATCCTGTTTGCAAAACAGATTAGGTCATGTTATGCAGAATTACAGTGGCACAGTAATGCTGGACCAGATGCAGCCTGATTGCCTCATTTGGTGTTTTATCTTTCTGTATCGTCTGATTTATTCTGCTTCAGAGATTAATTCTGCCCACACGGTTAGAGTAGTGTGTCAGTGCTTGACTTGGGCTTTCAGCTGGGGACAAAGGTAACTTTCATATCTGTAAGAGCTTGCTATACAGTTTTTAAGATACTCTGCATTATTAAATCATTCTGTCATTGTTAGCATGTTCCTATAAACTTCTGTTTGCTTTATTTTGCATCTGTTTTGGGAAACTTGGTTATTGGCTTTCGTGTTGTGAACTTCCAAGGGCAGGTGATGGATATTATTACTTTTTTTTTTTAGGTACAGCTGCTGAATAGGAAACTGTAAATGCCATCCCTTTTTCTTAGAAACTAAACAAAAAGAAACATTAACAAACCACTGCAGCAATAGCATGCTTTTGTGAAATTCACACAGATTGTGTGTGTTTTCACAAGCAGCTGTAAAATCTGTATCAAAAGATGGTAATATAAATCATATCGGTTCATCCTCTAGCACACTGAAGTACAAAACACATTGGAAAGAAGTGTAAGCTGCATGATGCTGTAGACTTTACTTCTCTGGAGTTAGAGTTCATAATGCAAAATTGTAGCTTCTGTGACTGGATTTCTTTGTGTTGCACAGTACCGTTTGTCAGTATTTTAAATGTCATTCTGAATTTGTGTTTCAGGAATTACCAGAAATGGTTCTCTTAAAGTTTTTTCGACCAGAAAACACACCAGTACCAGCAAGACCAACACCAGAGCAGCTTTCTAATCTTATCAAGACAAGCCTTCATTATCCAGAGTCTTTCAATCATTCTTTTCATCAAAAAAGGTTCGTACAACATTTTCTTTAGAAACTTTTGAAATATTAAATTGACATAAGTCCTGATGAAAGGTGCTATTTGGGTTATGATACAAAAGGTGGTATGCAAGGGTGAAATCTTGCTCAATCCTTAATTTCACTGCTTCAGAATTGTATAGATAAAATGAAAATTTCATGTAGAGAAACAGGCTGTTCTACCACAATTCACAATTTTAGTATTAACTATAATGTTATCAGACTTCCTGGAAGAAAAATACTCTGCTGCCTTTTTGCTTCTCTTTGTCAGAGTTCAAACTACAACTGCTTTGAGCACTAGACAGAAAGTGCTAGTTTAAGTCAAAAGAACTGCTATGTCTAAGCATCTGACTTGTCTAGATTAGCTGCATGTGGTTCTGATTTATGTCAGAAGGAAAGGTGGTAACAGTTCAGATTGCTGAGGCTTGTCTCCTGGAAGCATATCAGAAGTAACCTGTCCGAAAGCAGACTGTGAGAGTTAATTAGTTGGAGCCTGTAAAATCCGTAAGTGTTCAGATTACTTTAATTTTGAAAAAACTCTCTGGATTCATTTCCAGGTATAAAATTAATTGTACTTGAAACATAAAGATACTTATTTAGGTCTGAGTTGTTTTATCTGAAAACTTTATGGTGTTATACCTTTATTTTAGAAATTTTAGAAAAAAAGTAAGTTGCTGAAAGGGATTTCTTTCTTCATAAAAGTCTAATGTTTAAACATTTTCTACGGTGGCATATTTTAACAACAATTACAAAGCATGCATTGCTCCAGTAACAACTTCATATCTTATTTGTTGCTAATTTTTCTTTTTTTGTTAGTCAAGTTCAGGATATTTAAACCGTTACACAATGGCAAGGAATTCCAGTGACACAAATTACTTGTTGAATACATAGAGCTGTTTCAGCTGCAGTAATTTGTGTACCTGCCTATGAATATCTTGGGGTCTGTCTTGCTGCAGGTTGTTTATAAAAACAGTTATACTAACTATGAACCAGCAGAATATCAACTAACTGTATTAGTTTTATTTGGGGTAAAGGCTTAAATTAACACCAAATGTGTGTATGCTGTCTGTTCTGTTTGGGCACTGTTCTGGTTAAACTTCAGACCAGATGCCATCAATTCCTCTACAGGAGACAGGGCAGAAGAAAAGTATCTAGACAAAACATGCTAAACAGCGGTTCAGAGAGTAGCATAGTGGACCATATTATTGCATTCTGAAATGTCTCTTGTCATAACAGTAGATTTCCTATAAACTAAGGTATTTGTGCTTTTACTAGTCTTCCTCAGCTGGATGAAGGAGGGTGGTAATTTCATTTGTCTCAGTTGAGCCAATGCAGTTAATAGCTTTTATTATACAACAGTCAGACAGTGTACATAGCAATATAACCACTTACATTGACCAGAGTTTCCTATAATAAACAACTACATGCTAATTTTATATTACTTGAAATCAGTTTTAACTTTTACAGAGTATAATTAAGACTATCCAGGGTAAGATTTTTTTTTTTTCTTCACTATGGAACTTTTTCTCTTTGCAGCCTCTGTCTGGTACCTGTCACTCTCCTACTTTCCAATTGTTCCCAGGCTGTTGTAGATGTAATGATTGATTTGCGGCATAAAACAACAAGGTAATGTGTGAATGTTAGTAAAACAATTTCTGGGAATGCTTCTTTGAAAGAATGGAAGGTGATAAAGGCTTCATACAGTCAAATGGAATCTGCAGTCAGTGCTCAATTTTACTTTGCTTCTGACTGTTGCTAAGACAGGACCTTGAATTTTGATTTTCAAATAGCTAAACTCTGCAGATCTTTTCTAGGACAGTGGAAATGCTTTTGAACTAGCAAAATATAAGCTTCAGTAACTTTACTTTATTAAACATGATGTTGGGTTTTCATTTTAAGAATATCAAGTAATATGTAGAAAACAGCTTTTGAAGTTTAAACGAGTACTTCCTTCTGCAGTTTGGCTTAGTATAAAATGTCATAGGACCTTAAGTATTTCTAAGACTTCTCCTGGGTTTATCAGCTGATTCTTATGACTGGCTTTTTGCTTAGAACTGTACTATTGTGTACAAAAATATTAGCACTGAGGAAACATTTTGTGAATTGTTTCTAAAAGTTTTGCTAAGGATTCTGTGACAGAATTTGGTACCATGCTATACCATTGTTAATTATTTCAATTCTGTTTTAAACAAGGCCATTTAACTCATAATTCGGGTCACACCACCTCTCCCCTGCCCCCCCACAGTAGACATAATGCTACATGGTCTGCTTACCACAAAATGGGCTTTGTGGGATCCCTGAGTGAATATTCTTGGCAGGAGGTAAGGCAGATTGGAAGACATTGAGGTAGGGTTTGTCACAGGGAACCTTTGCTTCTTGCCAACAGTCTGTGTAGGCAAGTAAGAAATTAAAAGCCCGGGGCCTAATATGCAGGTTCAGAAATAGAGGGCAGAAGGTTTAAGTCAGTTTTGTTTACCAGTTAAGATTAGGAAGCTATTCACTGATTTGGTGCTTTTTTTACAAGAAGGCTGTTTTTTGTAACAGTGTTGTAAGACATGTCTTTGAAAGGACAGTTAGTCATGTGCCTTGAAACTTCCTAAACCCAAACAAAAACCCAAACACACCTCTCGCCCCCAAACCGAGATGTTAATGCAATGTCTCTAAAGCAGTGTATATCCCTGTTGACTATTTCCACTCTGTTACCCTAGTTCATGGGGCAGGCCCAAGAATACCTTACCTAGGGATTCCAAAACCTGACAGTTCAGATCTTGTTGCTATGTCTATTGTTAGTGTTATGTGTTTGTTACATAAAAAGCTGGGAATACACTGGAATTCATCATTATACATATATGTATAATTAGTGTTCTGTATAGAATATAGTATATTGGAAACCAAAGAAATGTTTTAAAGTTTAGTAGTGATTCCATCTGAGCCAGGGGGGAGAGCCACTGTAAAGGAGTGTTAAGTGAGTCAACACTAAAAAGTGTTTGCCAAGAAGTGAGGACCTGGAGTTATATTGAACTGATGAGTGGGTGTTGTGACCCCTAATGATACCCAGTAATACCTTAGGTATTATTAATAATATAAATAACACCCTTTATCTTCGGTTTCAGGATATGTGTGTGTGTTTGTGAGGATGGGGAGTGTGTGTGTGTGTGGATATAAATGTAGCAGGAAAGAGGACGTACAGACGTGACCTTATTTTGAAGCTGCATTTAGCATCTTGATAAAATGTAAGCACAGTTCTGTCTAAACCTGAGTGCAACTGCTATCCTTTCAAAGTCTACCTTTGTCTTGCTAGAAAAACCTTAATCTCTTAAAGGGGGGGAGTGGTGGTATGGGAAACAAAGCAAGCATGATGCATTTGGCGAAGGCAGTGACTTAAAGGAAATTAACACAGACAGGCAGTAGAAAAGACTCAGCAACTTCTCAGTTAGAGATGACTGATGGTGGGCACTATTGCATCTAAAGTCTACCAGAAACTTCAAGTTTCCAATTCCTGGATTTTGAAAAAAAATTTTTGGAAAGTATAAAGAAGCATCCTTTTGTAAGGGGCCAGTGATGGACATACAGTGCATTCTGAAATCTTGGGAGAACTTGAGGTAATCATGTAAACTAGTATGTATGCTTCAAATACAAAGAAATAACTTTGTTACCTTCTCTTTCAGCCCAGAAGCACTAGAAATCCATGGATCTTTTACATGGCTTGGGCAAACACAGTACAAGCTTCAACTTAAAAGCCAGGAGGTCTATAGCTTGCAGCTGAAAGCTTGCTTTGTTCATACAGGTGTCTATAATCTTGGAACCCCCAGAGTATTTGCCAAGCTAGTGGACCAAGTTACTTTGTTTGAAACAAGTCAGCAGAACTCCATGCCTGCACTGATTATAATAAATAATATCTGACCACTTCCTGGAAAAAATCACACTAAAAGACAAAATATATGGGATTCTTTTCTTATATTGCTGGTTGACATTTTGCTGCAGTTTTTGGAAATAGCACCTCAAACATCTAACTTGTTACTAAAGATTGTGTAGGAAAGAAAATAGCAAAATATTCAGACTACTTGTCAAATTGTTTCTCAATGCAACGCACGTTGGACTGAAAATATGTTTATCCTTTTATAATGTATTTCTTCTCTGGTAATTAAGATATTCATAACACAAAATACTCTTTAACTCCAAATCTGACCATATTTGTATGTCCTATGCCCTGTCAAAAATGCAGCTTGACTGCTGTTACAACTTCCAGCATGGTGTGTTAATATTTGTGGCTGTATTAGGATATGGTTCAGGAAGAAACTCTTGCTGGCTTTTTCCTGTTTGAAGCCATTAGACATGATAAATCCCAACCTTACTGTGAAGTTCAATAAGGTGTCTCAAATCCATTTCTGTTTCTCAGTTCTTTAGTTTAAAATTTTGGTTTGAGTTTTCATGTTTATGGAAACTGGTGACCTTTGAAGGTTTACATACAAGTCCCAACTAAGGTGTTTCAGAAATAATTTCTTCAACCAGTTTGAGTATTTTCTCATTCATCTCAACACAGAATGCCCTATTTCACAACCATGAGATTGTCATTTAAATTGTCACTTGCTTTATTATGTAACTATAACAATTGATCTGTTTTAAAAAAAATCTACTCAAGATTTTCAAGAAATGTATTATATTTATAACAAGTGTACTGTAAATAGAATAAAACATACACCATATTCACTGTATGAACTTCTTTGGGCTTTTTTCTTCTCTTTTTATACAGCTGTAGCAATTTTCAGGTGCTGATACCATATGTATATTTTGTACTGTGTTTGTTCTGGCCCTCTTTGCTCAGGTGAAGTTCCTGTTGCCACTTGTAGTGTTGGTGTACACTGTAACTTGTTGTCGCTGTTGTGTTTGCATTTTGAGTTCTTATCCAGTGTTCCCAGCTACAGCCCCCAGAATTCAGCTCTCTGGGAAATCTCAATTACTTGCTATCAGGATTTTTGAGTAGTAACTGCTGAATGTAGGGAAGGCTGTGGGAAGCAAACAAGTGCAGCAAAACCAGGTAAGAGTTAGGAGTTATGGTTTATGATGGGTTACCTGAGTACAAGGGAAGTGGAGCATATAAAGAAACCAGAGGCTTCTGATCGTCTTCTGTATCTTGTGGATGAAAGTAATTCCTTCACAGGACAACACTGACATACGAAACAGTACATCTCCTTCCAGATGCATATTTTTCTTTTTTAGACAACATTTTACCTTGTATGTAGTACAACCATATGACTGTCTCCAGGTCTTAAAACTTTCTGAAACCCTCCTTTTGTAGTCAGTGTGACTGTGGATCATGTTGATTTATCAACAGAATATGTATTGTCTAACAATAAATATATTGCTTCTGGGGGTGAGGGTTTTTTCTGCTGTTGGGCAGATTGGAAGACTACTCTTTTGAAATTATACTTGGCATTGTAGCTTTATGCTGTGTCATCAGTCCTCTTCCTGTCTTGGCATGGTTAGGGACAGAGAAATCGTTATTGATGCCATTCAGCTATCCAGCTGACCACAGTGTTCTAAGTCACAGTTGGTGTAATTTTTAAGCCTGCTTCAAGGACTCAAGTGACAGAAGTTACATTATTCTGGTAGAGGATGTTTCCACAAGAGTTTTATGAGATATGGGTCAGAAGTTTTAACTGCTTTTTCAGCCTGTCAGAAGAAACTGGTAAGAAATGGGATCCCCCTGTGATTTGGAAGCTGCACTTTACAAAAGTACAGGCTTTAATAACAGTACAAAACTACTAGGCTGTGCTATCCTGGTGACTGCTGTTTTATTTTTCAGTGATCCTAACTTTCAGATTGAGTAAACCGACACTTACCACTTCTGTTAATGCAAATTTGGGTAAAAAAAATGGCAAGACACATTATGTACCTTGACTTGAAGGAAATACTGTGTTGAGACTTAACTCTTCCTCATGTTTCCAAGAATTTTTATAGGGTTATGGTGAGTTAATCATGTGGAAAGAAGCTAAAAGAGCTGGAGTACTGTTTTATTCAGCATGGCTAATATTAGCAGCATCTATACTACATGGTTTTGAGATGCATTTCTATGTGTATCTAGACATATTTTGTGTATAAATGTATGTATACAAAAGTATATATGTGTACTTAATTCTTTTATACTTCTTGACAGTGCAAAGCTCAGCAGGATAAGCTGTCAATCCTGTAAATAAACCAGATTTTTATTTTTCTGTGGGCACTATCACATAGCTAAAAAAATCCGTCCCAAACAAACCAAACTTCTTTTTTTTTTTTTTCCACAGTTAAGTGAAATCACCCCTTTATTCCTGTTCGTTATGTGGTGATTACAAAAATACTGAAGTTTTTAACTTGTCATATTCAAAGACAATTTGCTGAAAAGCAGTATCTGTGATTCTAACATCTAAAACTTGGCATGCTGTTGTCATGCTGTGTCCAAGCAATGACTATTTTGTAACCATTAAAATGTTTTCTTTCCTAATTGACACTGGTTCCTTCCATGGTATGTTGGTGATGATGCTTATTGTGCTGTGTAAGAAGCATGGAGTTGTTATTGTAGTCATTGGCATGTCAGAATAGAAGTTTATGTGATTGCTTAGGTGAGGAGCTAACGTGGTGATAGAGCTAAACTGGCTCCTTAATGAATTCACACATAGAAAAGGATGTGTGCCCATGTGTTGGACCCACAGAGATGAAAAACAGTTGTATTGAAAAGAAAATTATCTGGTCTTGCTATTGGGCAAAAAAGTCTCTTTGCAAAGGCTAAAACTCTGCTACCTGCAGAACAATACTCTTTTCAGAAGAATCCCCTGAAACGGCTGTAAGGCACAAGAGCATCCTAATGCATCTGTCACAACAGTGTTACAGCTCAGAGTAGATCAAAATGCATTTTAGAGCTAGAAAAATCCCTCAGATTACTAGATCCAGGGGATCTTTGTTGTTTTTAACTATATGATAAACTTTCATTTTCTACTACTTCTGTAACAAAACCATGGAACTTGCCAAGCTGGGTGTTTTGGGGAAAAGCAAAATGCCCAGTTTCATTCTGGGCATGGTGAGGAACTTGGGAATAACGTAGTCTTGTATTACATAAACCACAGAAATAATTCCATATGTTACTCAAAAAAAACCCAAACCAAAACCCAACCCAAAACAACAGCTTTTTATTTGAGCTGTGTCACCAGAAAACTGCTTCTGGAATAAGGTGAATTCTGCCATCAATTTCATACACTTAAGGGCATGGACTACTCCATCCTGTACTATGGGTATTCAGGTGATCCTAGGCTGCTTTACCAAAAATTGGTGAAATGCTACACTGTCAGATTAGTTTTGTGCAATGCAAATCCGGAGTAATAAGGTTTTATGGTGTCTTCATCAGGCTGTGAATGTGATGCAGAAAGCATGCAACATTTATGAAGGCATAGTTTGTGAATGGAGAGAATATCAATCTATACAGCTGATGACTTCCACACTTTATTTCCTTAAGTTTGAGATGGATATTTGGATCTATTTTGTATGTGACTAAATTACATTCATAGTATGGCAGCTAAATTGTTTATTTACATGCTATTCTGGCACTTTCTCTAGTAATCCAGCCAAGCTGTTCCCTCTCCTATAAAAGAGGGGAAAAAAAAATCTTCCTTGTTTAGTTTTCATGTGTACATTGAAGCAGGATGACTAATACTCCAAGTATTTGTAGTTTGCTTACAGAACTTGTATGCATTCATTAGTATGTGCGACTTGGGGCAGTATCTAGTCGTGTTCTGCTTATAGGAACTGTCACATCTCCGAAGTACGTCTAATTAAAGGAGTTTTAAGAATAGTAGGGAAGAGTGCCACCTGGAGGTAATAGAAGTGAATAGGTGCTTGAGTGGTACAAGAATTCAGTTTAAATTGCTTTCCGAGTTGTGTATTGACATAATCTGACAAGGATGCTGAGAAAGCTGCCTGTCATGAGGAGACAGAGGGAGTGTAGAAAGTGCTCAGAGAGAACAAGCTTGAGTATGTCTCATGAAAGAGCAATAGTAAAATAGAGGAAGGAGAAAGAGCGGAAGAGTTGGACAGAGCTTTCCGTGTGAAAACTGAGGCCCTTCACTGTAATGAAAAATAATAAAGATGTCCAGATGGTGCCTGTAAGCAGAGTGATTGCCAAGGCAATGAACTCAATTGCTGCTTTTGTGAACCAAGAGGACCAAAATTTGGCTTTTAAAAAGATGATTGCTGTCATTCAGGCAAACCTAGTGAAAGCATGCAGGAAAAGGGACGGGTTTAGAGAAACTGTGCGAAGGAGAGGAATGGGATCTCAGTCTGAGACCAGGCAAGAAGGAAGAAACTGAGCAGAGCAGCAGAAGGGAAAGCCCCAGGAGACAACAGTCAATACCCATTTGCAAAAAGTGTTTAAAAGTCTGCATGTATCTTAAAGGTGCATCTGATTTGTTGTTCAGGCTCTCAATCACTAGTTCTGGAGTAATTATATTTAGTGGTTACTAAAAGAAATTAAACCTTTAATTATTTTGTGGGCAAACAAAGACTGTTTTTAATGACTCATACACAATTAGACTGGTCACTAGTCTAGCAGAAAGAATGCCAAGAATCTCCTATGTAAGCTTCACAAAGAGGCTTCATTGTGTGCTTCAGTTATAATATTTACCTCAAGGGATATTTCTTTGATTTCTCTTACTGTTCTAGGAGGTGACTATGGTGTTATAGCAGGATCTTGTGCCTTTTCTGGTCTCAGTCATCAATCCCCATCTAACTTCCCCAAAATAGTAGAAATCATACTAAATGCAGTATTTCTCTTGAATTGTGTGCTTTATTTTACAATTTTTTTTTAGAAGGACTGGTTATGCTGATACAGCTGTGGAGTTTTCAGAACTTGTCGCCTCATCTAAATTTGTAAACTCTTCTATACGTCAAAATGGGAAAAATAGTCTTGTCTTTAAAGTTTAAACTGTTTAGGATAAAAGCTCATCTTTAATGTTTTTCTAAAACTACCTTATTTAAATACTGTTTTAACATTGTGTAATGGAATAAGGTCTTAACTAGCAATAAATATCTAGAAGTCATATATATTGCAAATTCACAGGATTCTAAAATAGTCTGAAACAGACAACAATTAATACTGCTTTTGCTATAAACTAACTTTCAGACAAAATGGCCGCTTCCTTCCTATTGTGGTTGGTTTAGTTTTGATTGACTGCTACTGTTATTAGGAAAATGTCTACCGAATTACTTTAAATACATTTTAAATCCATTGTTTGGATGGACTTTTTAATTCTGCAGAATGCTGGGCTTTCACAGTATGGTTAAGACAGATATATTCTCTTGGTACTGAACACTCAATTTTGGAAGTTTGGAGATAATTGGTCTTTGTCACACAGCCTGGATTGATACTAATTAGTAAGAAACCCCCTGAAGTCCACTTTAAAAGCTGTTCCTAAAATTAAATTTAAAAGTGGCCATGTTTCTGAAATCATGCACTTGTACTGGAAAGACTTTTAAGCTGTCTCTGCAGTGAAACAAGTAGAACTAGCCACATAGGGTCAGTGAAAAATCTAGAATGAAAGATGAGGAAAAAAACCCATAAAACTATCTTTTTCAATATAAAAAAAACCCCAAACAAACAACAACTTGCTTTCTAATTAGAAAAAGACATTAAGCTAGTTTTCTTGTTTCCCCATCACATTTTCATAAAAATTAAAAAAAAAAAATCCTAAATAAAAGGGAACTTCTCCAGTTATGGTTCCCAGAGACTTCCAAAAGTTCCACTCAAAATACTTTAACTTTTGTATCTCACTTTTTAGAATGATAAATGAGATGGGGAGTACCTTGTAAAAATCAAAAGTAAAATTAGAAAGACGCTTAGCGATTCCAAAAATGTAGGTAGTTTCTGGGAAAAGTACCATAGATGTACTGAGAGAAGGTTATGGATAAATTACAGTAACTAAAATGTATCCACTACAATGGCTTTAAAGATATATAGACCATTACAGGGAGGAAAAATGATCTTACTTTTATCTCCATCAAGGACCTGATACTTGACTGAGGGCCATTTTAATTCAGGTCCATTCCTATCCTTACAGCTTATGTAGTTTCTTCTCGTCCGTGCAGTATGTGGGTCTGGAGACCCCTGTTCCGCTAGCAAAGAAGTTCAATTTTGATGTTCAGAGATGCTGTTGGCATGATGCACAGATAATCATAGCTATGTATTCAATTTATCTCAAACAGAACAAATTCAGCAGGGAGGTACTCCTGAAATCGATGGATTTCCTATAAATCAAAAACTGGCACCCAAGGATTTTTGTGATAGAACAGGATGGCTCAGATTTGTAAAGCTATATTTCATCTGTAGATCATCCTGCTTGTATATCTTGTAAGAAAGTGCAAGTCGTGTGTGCTATGGCTGATTGTATAACTGAAGTTATTTCTCAGTGCTGGTTCCTGGATGAGGCCTTTGTCACAGGCTGTTACCTTTTATTACAATCCTGATGTGCTTTGTAGGTGGGCAGGACCCTGCAACAAGCGCAGTCAGGGGAGCCACATCAGTACAGCCGACTGGGTTGTCAGGGATATCCACAGTGACAGTAGACATCTCTCCATTACGTACATCATCACAGAAGTCAGTGTCTGCAAATTCAGAAAAACACTGCTGCTTCAGAACTGTATGCAAGAGGTGTTTGGTGTTTCCATCATATGTAAATCTCCCTTCTATTACATATGCACTGAAAGCCAGCACAGTAGGGGTTGTTCACTGTCACCAAGGGAGGGGACCTTTAGCTGGCTTGTGTACAAATATGGCCTTCAAAGTGATATTCATGCATGTCAGTGTAATAGATCTTGTTCTGGAAGTCTCCCATGAGGATCTCCACAGTGCAGGACTGCTGAGATCTCCAGACTGCTAACTGCAAGTTGAACTTGCATTTATTGAAGTCATATGGCTGAATGAAATTGCTAATCACAGGACTGAGTAAGGTCAGTCGCCCTCTTTCTTCACACAACCACCCTGTGCTTTTCAAATCTATGCTCTTATCCTTGGCAATGTGCGTCACGCTAGTGACCCAGCCAATGCCCTAGAAGAGGTGTCTCCTGGGTCAAGGCTGCAGTCTGGGAGCTGCTAGCAGTTGCAAGTAAGAAACGGCTGTCAGGTGTTTTGAAAGTGCTTTGAAAGCTCTCTGAGGGCATAAATGTCACTTCTGTGGTCAAGCCATTGTTGGCAGATACAAGCCAAGTATCTATTATCTCAAGGCAAGATTCCAGATCCTCCAAAGCTTAGCTGGGTCTTTGGGAAGGTGATAGAGCTATGGTTGGAGAGAGGGCTGGTTTTGGTACCATCGTATCTAACAGAGGTCTGGACTGCCTTCCCTGCCTCCTCTGTTTCACTTCTGTTGATCAACAGGCCCTTCATGGCAAAAGAAATGGAACTGTAGACCCTATCTCTTGTACTGGTATCAACATGTGTAAACATATAACCTCTGTCCTGCAAAAGAAAGATGTGGCTGTCGGTCTGAGCACCTGGTGTTATAAGCAAAAGGTGTCCAGCTGAGCTCCTTGCACTGAGCATCTGCTCCTGCGTAGCAGCAATGGGTGTTTGAGAGTTCAGACCTGGGGGACATGATTCCCAGTGCTGGGACCCACTTGTCAAGGCTCTTGAAATACACATAGACCCAGCTGTTGACCACCTTCAGGACCCCATCCTTGTACACAGAAGTGATGGTGTTGACAAGGGCTTTCTTAGCCTCAAGCTATTTTGAGAGATTGTTCTCAAAAGCATCCCAGCTGATGAAAATTACCTTCCCCAGGTACACAGCTGCCTTTGCCTTGCCCTGGCCACGCACCTCACATGAGTGCTACAGGACCATGGGGCTGGCACCATGGTAGCTCATGGCAGGTGCCTCTTGCCGGCTTCATGTTGTGGCCAAAATATATCAAGTATGCCAGCCACAGGCGGCTGCAACCAGAGCCACCCCTACAGCCCCACGAGCAGGGTCACAGGCACAGCTCTGCCAACAGTGCCTGCCAGGGCTGAAGCACCATGTCTTTGGAGGCTGAGGGCCAGGGGTGGGGCTGGGGCTGCCCCAGGTGAGGCTGCATGGGGGTTAGCCCACTCTCCCCCCCCCCCCCCCTGTTTGAGAGGCTTTTCTGCTAACACTTGTAGAGGGCAAAGATGGAAGAAGTGATGGCAATTACCCTGAGTGCTGCAGACTGGCCTGGACTGGGGGCCTGATGAGGGGAGGAATTTCAAAATGAAGAGGAGCTGCCTTCAAGGGGGTCATCTTCAACAGGCAGTTTTCTACATAGCCCTTCTCTGCTATTGCCTGAGCCCAGGGAAGGTATTTTCATTTAGCAGCTGCACTGTATGGCTTCATTTCTGGGTGGTAGTCAGTGTTTTTTTTTTAATGTGAAGTTAAATCTGCGTAAATACATGATCCAAGCTTAGGTTTGGGTGCAGCCTTCTTCTGTCCCCTTGCAGACAGCTGCTAACCATGGGTGCTGGGGGCTTGCATTCTGTCTCTTACGAGGTGACCTGGGGTGCATCCCTCGTATTTGCTGATGCCCAGAGGGCACCAGCACCATCCATCACCATGCTGTGCATTTTGATCACATTTAGTGTTCGGACAGCACAAAGGAACTGATACAGGCTGGAGACCTGCATGTATAGATAGTGATTTTATCTGAATTATTGAGGAAGGAGGGGTATGGCCCACAACCACCCTTTTTTACTGGATCTTATGATGTTACCAGCTCTCCTTCAATCATCTGAAGCTTAAGCCTTGTCTGAATTAACCACTAGCTTGCACAGAAGATATTGGCAGTCCTCGGCATGGTGGGGTGTTTCTTCCTCCCTCTCTCCAGCAGCAGCAGGGCAATGGTGCAGCAGGCAGAGGAGAAAGGGGCGGTATTGCCCAACACTATGGAACTGGGCGGTGGCACATGCGCACATGCGGCAGAAGCACTGTATACCTCTCCAGCTACGCAATAGCTTTCTCTCTGATCCTGAGAGATCTAGTTAGTGGTTCTGTTACATTGCTACTCGGATCTTTTCTTAAGGCAGTGGGAAGTTGGAAGATTGCTTGACTCTGCTGTTGCCTACTGTGTTCACTGATCATTTTATCGACACCTTTGTGAGATTTATCTATGTTGTCTTTAGTACTGAACTCCTGTCTCTGGTGCCATGGGAAAAACACAGAAATTGCGTGGTTGACTATAGGTGACTGCTTTGCTCTTGTACCCAAATTTAAAGAGTTGAGCATTGCTGCCATCTAGTGCTTTCTGCTTCTAAATGTCTGTTCTGTCTCCTCAGTAAGTGGACATAATTTTTTTTTTTCTTCTCAGAGCCAGACGCTGGAGGTGCCAGGAGGTCAAAGCCAGCTACAGCCGAGACTGTGGGATCTAGGAGTCTCTCGGAGAGAGACGACTGGAGGAGTTGGCTATAGGAAAGAGCAGGAGGTCCTACTACTGTGGAGAACATGGGATCTGGATGTTGACCAAGAGCCCCATCCATTATATGTTTGTATGCAAAGCAACTGGAGATGAGAAGATCTAGGGGTCAGCTGCTGCGTAGACTGAGTGTCTAAGTGCAGTTGCTGGAGGGATACACAGAGTGTGTGTGTGTCTTCTGTATGTGTGTTGGGGTGAGCAAGAGTGCTCCTGTGTACCTGCAACTGGAGTAAGACTGCGAGCAGTGGGTGCTCACCTGTTTAGACACCTGCAGCTAGGAGGAGACCAAAGATCCAGGGCAACTACTGAGTAAACCAAGTGTCTAAAGGCACTTGCTGCAGTATCCATGGCATCCTTCTGAGGGTCCGTGTGTAACTGGGAGCGAGGTGTCTGCAGTCAGCAAGTGGAATGGAGCTGTGGTCCTTGGGGCTTGGAATCGTTCATGTGTCAGAACAGGGGAGTCCTGGGATCTAGGGGCCAGCTACTGGGCAGCCTAAGTGTGCAAGGCCAGCTGGTGGAGGGATCCACACTGTATGTATTTTCCACTAGCAGACCTTCATCCTGCTCAGATATTTGTGTTTGTGTGACTGCTGTATTTTCTTTCTGTATTGATCAGTGGGACTGGCCATGTCTCATATATATCATATGCATGTGTTCTTGTGTGTGCCTATTGGGAAAACGTGCTCAACCTCACTACTGGCCAAAGCCAGCAACATGGAGCTGCGGCAGCATGGCTTCTACCAGGACAGATTCAGCCACTCCTAACATCATTTCAGTATTATTCAGAACTTCAGGTAAAAGAAGCAGGGGGAAAAATAACGTAGGAAGAGATCAGTTCTATAATTAGAAACTTGGAAGTGTCGGAGATCTATTTCTCTCCCACTGAGTCCTTACACAGAAAGTCAGACAATATTATTTATTATCCTTTGTGTCACAGATAAATATTACTGACTCTAAGGATTTAAGACTTGAAGCTAACAAAGGAAATGACCACCAATTCACTTTCAGTTTTGCCCATGACTAGTTTTCACTCAGATGCAAATTCTCTAGTGGCCTGTGCCTTGAAGCATCTTCTTTTCTGTAATGATGAGGATTATGTGTTTCTTGGCTAATATGCTTTTAAAAACATCAGTCCTAGCTTTGTTTACTAAATAGTCTGGGACTCCTTCTGGAATTATATATCTTCCCTCAGGATAGGGAAGGTCCCTAAACTATGTCTATGAGTGCAATTTCTTGATGTCTGGGAAAAGTTCATAGTATTAGGAAGTGTTACTGTTTCTTGAAACAAACTCAATGACACTTTGATTTCACTTTTGAGATAGGATTTTGCTAAGTTCAGCAGCAGAATACAGAGGTTCAAGTTAACTGCTCTTTGGCAGTTGCTTACATTATGTGTTGCTCCATAAGGAATGCAGAAGGTGTCAATACAAAAATAGAAGAATTTTCATTTTCAGTGTTTGGATTTGTTGACAGAGTTCCTGTTCAGTAGAAATAATACTCAATACCCACGGCCTGTGTGAGTCCCACTGCATTGGTTGCTTTTTGAGCTGTTATCAAATAGATACTCTTTCCACGTGTAACACAGAACCGTTTATGTATAGCGTATTTGTTAAGATAAAAGATAAATGTAATACATTATTTTAGGCTGTGAGAAACATTCTTTCGGAGTGTTACAGTGTAAAATACCTATGCCTTGAGGAGGAGGATAGTGTATAAATAGTATGATAAAAATGACAAAAAATTTTTTTTCCTTATTTAAACCTGAGGTCAGAATAGCTACATAATGCAAGGAAGCTCAGTAACATATCAAAGCTTTCTTACTGATCTAAAGTAAGTTTTCCTTCCACTGACTAAACCACAAAACCAACATTTCTATTATTCTTCAGTTGTAAAATGCAAGTACGGCTGCCTTACTGGAAGGAGTCACCCTGTCAGTGAGACTGCTTGGAGGAGAATGGGATCATATGTGGTATAATCGCAGCTGTGCTCAGATTAATGGGGTCAGAATTCCTCATCAACTTTGTTCCCAAAGATAATCACAAAATATAAAGCCAGGCTTCCAACTTTACTCAAAAGATTTAATTTTAAAGCTCTTGTTCTAATCCATTGTCTAGTGTGATATAGAGCTCTCTATACTAAGGTGTTATCTAGCCCAGGTATCAAAAGTCAGGTTTCTGAATTGCAGTGTAGAGATTCCTGGATCTTTTTCACTTATTCTACTCTTACTCCAGTGAGATAAGGGATTATTTCTGACTATATTAAAATATAAAGATGTCTGCAGTAATGGAAATCCACTGAGGGAACCTCAGCCTTTCTTCATACGCACACTGGCATTATTTCAGTCACTTGAAATCTTAATGTTTGCTGTCTTTTCAAAATTACCCTTGAATAATTTCATGGACAAAATTACTTCTACAGAGTAAAAACTAGACTGAAATGGAAGACAATAATTTTCTCAACACTTCTGTTTTTAAAACCATGAATGCTGATTAAATGTATTCCAGGACTGAGTGATTTCCTGATACCCTTTAAATCAAGATTTATTTACTATGCATTTCTATCAGTTTACAGGAGTAAATCATTAATTTGTAAAATGTCACTTGGCTAATGACTTCTGCTAATTGCTTTAGCGGTAGCTGAAAAAGTAAAAAGCTAACATGGTTTAAAAAAAATTTGCTTGTGAACTAGAGCAGTGTATAAATCAATTCAGCTGATGCTTGCAAATGTTATTCCTTTGGGTCTTCCTCTTTTTAAGTTAGGATAGATGTGGTGTTGTCCTCCTGGTAATTGTGGTGTAGTTCCACACTCTGTTTCCTCCAGGATGATAAAAATTCTGGTAAAAAAAAAGAAAGAAAAGAAAAGAAAAGAAACTGTAACTGTAGATTTTTACTTACTGAAGGAAATAACTTAGTGATAGTCTTTAAACAAGTCCCTATGATCCCTAGGTATTTTGAAGCCCTAGGATGAAGATGTCTCTGTGTGTTGAGGAGGTTGCAGAGGAAGTAACAACCCCTTCTGATCAAGAAAATAAATACGTTTTGAAATTCGTAGGCAAAATATTTCTTTCTTCCTATCCTTGTGAAGAAACCATTAGGTGATATACCCTGCTTTCCTCCCTCTCCCTGCAGATGATACTGTCAGGGGCAGGCCAGAGGGAGAGACAAGAATGTGCCTGGGACATGGGCTCCACTTTTTGTAGCTGCTGACACCCAGGGTGATATGAGTGATGTTTGCTGTTGCAGCTAAAGCCTGAGCTCTTGGACGCAGATGATGTTTTGAGACTCTCAGCTTTTTGTATTATGCACTGCTAGCTCTCATGATGTCAGAGAAACACTTGAAAATGTACCCGAAGAGTACCCAAAAACTCTGCAGCCATAAGACAAGTTTAAAATAATAATAATAATAATACTTAAAAATCCTATTGCAATGCCATGGGCAACTGAAAGGAGCTGCTGGAGAAAGGAAAGGGCAGTGGCAGCTCAGAGCACTTTTGGCTCTGCTTGGGAGGAACAGCGGGAGGCCTGTGAGAGAAGACTACCCCAGAAAGTTTTCATGCTGTGACAGAAGCAATTGAATGCATCAGTTGAGTTAAGGCGACAAGGCTCAGGAATCACAGCTAATATTGTTTTTCATTTTAACATCTGTCCTTAAAGAATCACAGTTTTGATTCTTCAGACCGCAGAGGGAAGATGTCACTGCCTTGGAGGTTCATATTCTGTTTCTGCTGCTTTTCAAATCCACTCTCTTCATCTGTAGCTCAAATGAGCCTTAAGCATTCTGGATGAATTGTATCCTCAGCTACAGTAAATCCACTATTACATTTAATTATTCTTTTATAGATATAAATTAGAGCAGAATGTTTCTTTAACTTATTGAAATGCCATTTAGAAATTATATGTATTTTTAGAGTAACATGTAGAACTTTTTCAATAACAGAACTGTAAAAGATTACAAGGAGATAGGGAATATTTTATTCTTACTTGTCACCACATTTTGTCTCACAATTTGTAAGATTTTTTTTCTCTGAAGCCAGAGTTCAGAAAACATGAGTGTGTGCTGAACATACTCCTCAGAAAATGTTTCTTCTGTCCAAGACAATACTATAGTTTTGTTCGGTATGTTATGAAACTGGGTACTGGCTAGAATTTTTCTGAAGATGTGGTAGGTATTTTTAGCATTTTACAATATCCTTTCTGAGGGTGTGAAACTTGATATTGATGAAGATTGCCACGAAAATATGTTTATTAACACTGATAAATTCCCATTAAAAATGGGTAGTTTAAACCACTTTCAGTGAAGGACTTTGCATAGTGATATGCTTCTGTTACACAAGACAAATGGGAATGTGTGCATTAGAATGACACTTGACATTTTTTATCATCTTGAACAGAATCTTTACAATGAAAACTCGTAAATTCAAGTGTATAGGTTTGAAATGAACAGCCTTTATGTGAGCTGATGCTCTGCCTGAGCTGTCAGTGCTCTGTATCTCAGTGAGGACAGGGAGGTGCCAGCCTTGCAAAAGCCCTGCGGTGCCAAGCAGCTCTGGAAGAAGAGTATGGGAACAAGGACTCAGGCACCTGCTCTTCCACTGATCATCTGGAACAATCCCAGAGCCATCTGTGACACCAACACACCAGCTTCAGCATCTTCAGGAGCAGATGGGACAGCAGCCCAGAAACCCCTGCTTGCTCAAAGAGCTATGTGCCTATGCTGTCTGGTGATAAATGAAGAGGGGACTGTGCTCTCTGTGTTCTTAATTAGAGCAGTTTACCAAATAGAATTTTCTCCTGCAAGTATATTTGGTCCTGTTCATTATGAATGCCTTGCATCAACTGTCTTAGTAAAAAATCCTATATGCTGCTGTAGATTGCTAAGTTTGTTAAATGGGTAATTATTCTCGTCAGGGGTGTTTAGTCAGGTACAGCTACTTAAGGATGATAATACAATTTCAACATGGTGTTACTTACACTGTAGTTGTATGATGGCTGCATTGACCAATGTAGCATTTCCAAAGACACTGAAATGAGAAATAAATCCAACACTGACAGCAGTGCAGTGGTCACTGGCTCCTGGCTGAGGAGAAAAGTCAATATCTTCATTTCAACCTGCTGCTTTTATGCATGAAGAGTTCAAAACCAACTGTTTGACACACTACTATGGTTTGACACTTGATACCACTGATTAATAGAATCTCTGTGTCTCTGAAATGAATCAAAATTTGCCATATTTCTTTCAGCAGCAAGGACAAAAATCCCCAAGTCCTTTTCTGTTCATGTTCTTTCAAAGTCAAGGGGAGATTTGTCTGAATAAAAATGAAATAAAATCTTTAGGTTTTGGACTACAAAGCAGACATGATCAAAACAAACCTAAAAATTACTGAAGGAGAAGTATTTTCACTGTGGCCCAAACAGAAATCTGAGGCAGGCAGGTTTCGGGCAGAACACCAAAAGGTGAAGGGGTAGACTGAGATCTGGGGGAGAAAGTGACTTTCTGGGTTCCTGGTATTCCCCGTTTACTACATGCAGAACGCAAAGAAAGGTGTCCCTGATTTTTCTTTCTTCTGTTTGTTTTTTTGTTTGTTTTTCTGGTAAACAAATAGCGTTCCATCAAAGTATTACTTCACTTTTATCATCAGTGAAAATCAATCCAAATTCCCTGAATGCTAATCGTTTAGGTCAAAAGTGTCAACAAGGTTATACAGTTTCCTAGGAAACCCAGTTCTCTTTGAAGGTGCTATTTTTGTGAGGGAAGAGGATGTTTCAGGTACATATTGTTATTTTGCCAGGAAGTGAATTTTGTTGAGTCCTTCTGTGGAGATTTCAGCTAGTTGCCAAGGTCCTGGAAGGACATAAAAGGAGAAGGCTCTATATGCTAATCTGTATCCTTTAATAATAAAATGACATTGTTTTGCAGTATCCTTTCACTTAGGACCCAGAATATGCAGTAGATGAAGCACAATGCAGCACTTGTGCTGAGGGGATTCCTACCTAGAGGGAAGAGTATGGTAATAGGCAAAGGTGTACATATGAAGAACAGGCATATATGAAGAATGCGGCCTGAATCTCTAGGAAATTGCACAAGGATGCAAGCAAAAACTAAGCTTGTGTGGACAGACTTGTCCATGGCAGATAAAGGTGAGAAAAGGAAAATCAAGGTTTATTAGAAGGGAGAAAAATTATTTGAGAAATGAAATATTATTAAATATCATAAATGCTAATGTAAAGGCCAATTGCTGGGCTTTGTTTTGTACTATGGCTGCAGAATGAGACTCGAATGACAAAACAAACCCCCAAAACACAAAAGAAATATATGATTAAGCTGAGATCCGATACCCATGTGCAAATATGGGTGTGACATTCCCCACTAAAGACAGTATTGCTGTGGGACTTAGGATCCTAGATAAGACGCCATTGACAGCAACAGGTTTGACATTGGAGAAGTACTTCCAAGTGAAGGGCTGCTGATGTTCAGATACTGGCTCAAAGTAATAGCATGCACTAATACAGGACGATGCGGATTCAGGCTGAAGGAACCCAAAAAGTCAGAGCACAGCCAGCATGACTACAAAGTCATTATGGAGCAGCATGCATATATGTACACACACACAGTTGGGAGCAATATGAAAGCTAGAAGCAAGAATGTCGAGTCTACAAGGAACAACACAAAGGATATGTGAAGCAACCTATTTGTGTTTCTGTACTACAGCTACCCCAAGAAGAAAAAAGCTATCCTGCATTGAGTAGGGATACTAGAAGTTACAATTAAGATGAATGATGTGAATAGCCTAGCCAAAGAGACACGTGCTCCAGGTGGCAGCTGTCAGCCTTTCAACCAGTATTCTTTCAATTAATGTTTTTAGAAGACTGACCAATTCATTTTCACCTGGAGCCTTTTGCAGGGTAATCCCCACAGTCATGATAAACAGCAATATTTGACTGGAAATGCCAGCTCTATACACTGAGAAATTTCTGAGATGAAGAACAAACCTGGGCTAGTGACTGTATGTATTTAAAGAAACAGAACTGTTGTTAGGAGCAGAAAAGGGGTATCACCTGCTTGTTGGGGAGTAAGGCTGGGCATGCATAATCACAGAATAACAGAAAATTTTTTTGAAGGAAGAGATTCATGAGATATATATATAGTAAACTTAGAGGTCTTACAGAGAAAAGTGGTCAGGAATGGAAAAGAAATGGTAGCTCCCAATTCAAACAACAGTAGTGAACTCTATTGTACTGCATCATACAGTTCAGCACTTAAGAGGAATCCGTGCAATGGTGTTTCCTCCTGGGATCCAAAAAAGAGTGGGAAGAGAGTCAGCAATAAAGGCAGCCAGAGTACTGATGTCACAGGCAGACAGGCTCAGTTTGCCTTAGCAGTGTTTTAAAGCCATTTCAAGGATATGGATGGTTTTGAATGGTTGGACTAGATGATCTTCAAGGTCTTTTCCAACCTAGACGATCCTGTGATTCTGTGAAGGCCAAAACCACCCAGCTGTGTCTAAAGCTCTGCTTTCTGCTAGGTAGCATCCCCACCCAGCCTAAGGGAATGGTAGAGCGAGATCTGCTGGAGGAGCACCCCTTTAAAATGAGAGTTGTGTGGTGAGAAAAGAACCTTGGATCAGAGGCTAATAGCCCTGTGTGAGCAGATCAAAGTCCCACTGCTACTAGCTCACCAAAACATCTAAAATTCGATGGTACAAGCAGCAATGGAGCCAAAATTCCATGATGAAGAACTGTGATGCTAAACGTGGCTTCAGTGAGCAACTTTAATTTTATTTTGGATTCAGGCTTCTTTATAGTTTTTTACAGGGCTGTTTATTTGTGGTAGCTGGTAATTATTAAATCCGTCTGATTAGGATAGTATTTACACTAAAGCTGATGGATCTTTTGCTTTCCAGGAAGATAAGCTCTATTTAGTCAGGGCACCGACAGCTCAGTTCTATGGGAGTGGTAGGCCTAGATTCATAGATGCATTTAGGCCCATAATATTAATTTATTTATTCATTGATACTTAGGTTATTTGGATTTTTAAAATTACATTTTAATGATCAAAAATGGTGTATGATAAATCTTTTTTCTTAAATCGTTACTATTTTATATGTGTGAAGATCTGTTTAAGATACAATTTCAAATAAGAACGCACATGATTGTTAAATTGTTTTAACAAATTGTTAAAAGATCTTGGAGTCTTCATGAAAACTGAGTGAAGAGGTTACACTTTTCTGTGTATGTGACTGCAGGTTAGCCTTTGATGCAGCTTTAGTTTACTTCATGGTAAATAATTTTCCTAACAAAGAATAACTTAAAATTTATGAACATGGAGTCCTTTCATCTTCTTACCTAGTATCTTTTGCATGAAAAAGTTCATTATTGGTCTGTTTTATTTCTTATATTTTCTTAAAGTATATTGTAACTAAGCTGATATATTTTATGATACTAGTGCTGACTTGCACAAATATCATGGTTCTTATTGGCAGATTGTTTAAAGGTGTCTGCAGCAACAAAACAGGGCAACTTTCGATGAAGTGCCCAATGAAATTTTATTGCAGTATTTTAGATCAGCAAAGTGTTTAACTTTATGAACCACTGCAGAAAATGCTTCTGAGGTCATAACACATTTTCTAATACCCTTCTAGATTATGCTATTTAAAAGTTACTGCTGAACGTGGTCATATTCTATGTCTATGTTGGTACATACTGATAGAGAAGAACAGCTTTTAAAAATACATTTTGTAGGCACATTTATTCCATTTCTTCCAGTGAATATTTGGTGCTTTATGCTTTCAGTTGGGGGTTGGTTCTTTGTTTGTTTGTTTTTGTCTATCAGGCCCCTCTCTTCATCTTTAGATGCCTAAACGGTGCTTTGAAAATCTAGCTCTCTAATTTTTTTTGTAGTACCTCAGAATCTTCAGTTTCTAAACTGCATGTTTCAGCAGCTTTGCACATTATTCCAATCAAGAAAAAAATTAGGAGCACTGTTGAAAGATCCACGCCAAACAATTCACTGAAGGATCTGTGGTAACACACAACCCTCTTCTGTGGTAAGAAAGGCATTTGGCTCCACAATATTTATCACTCAGAGTGGATGCCTATGTATCTATAGGTCCTTTCATTCCACTTTGAACAATGTTGCATTGCAGTCTTTAAACAATAATGTCTCTATATATGAATAAATATTGAGCTTAGGGTTAACACATTTTGAATGAAAGAGTTAACACATTTTGAATGAATGCCTGTGATGATGATACCAACCTGCTTTCTGGATTTTGTGGAGAACGTGTATATGCATATGGAGCTATGTAACCCCTGATGTCCAGGGAACCAGTAGGTCTCGTTTCACATTGTGTTCATATAAGTCAAATAAAATCTTTAGCTGAAGAATGGCATTAAGAGCCTGTTAAAGAGCACTGAATATTTAAATACTCAGTATGTGCTGTTGCTATTACCACCGTAAAACTGTATTTACTTCTGTAACCCCAGAAGCGTCTCCTGGAATGGACTGTTGCTGTGCAGGTGTTTCCATTTGGTCCTCCATCATTTCCTGAAGGGATGAGGAACAGTTATTCAAATACAACCTAAGCAGCTGAATTTCACCTTCTGCCTGCTGAAGTTTAATGTGGAGAGGCAAGTAGTGACTGCTGCAGCTGCGGAGGCTGAGGAGGAAGCTACATGGCTCTGTGGCAGGAACAAGTACGAAGGATTACTAAGGTAAGAAGAAGTAGTCTTGCAGGTCAGGGAGCCGGGGAAGGTTGTGGTAACAACTGGTAGGGAGGCACAGAAATGAACTGTTTAGCCTGTTTGTTATTCTATAAACAGTGGCTAAAGAGTGCTTGCATATCTGCAAGGGGAAGATCAGAAAGTGGTGATATTTTGGAGGCCAGTTAGAGTTGGTCAAGTCAGAACAGTTTTCAGGTGTGTATTAGCTTTGAAAAAAAGATTTCTGGGAGTTTTCTGGGAGATGTGCTTGTACTTGCAATGGAATACTATTCCATAATTATGCTTGTAACAACAACCATCTACATGACTTCTTGCTTTGTAGGAACCAGAATAAATTAATATAAATGCATATCTCAATGGAGGGAAAAAGAAGAATGGAGAGGAGACTTTGATTTGCATCCTCTGCTGTTTCACATATTTTGATGAGAAAAAAATTGAACTCTAAAGAAAATATCTTCATTTTTTGGATACGTAAGATGGTTTTAGGTAGAGGGTTTTTGTTTTTGGTTTTTTTTTTTTTTGTTTTTTTTTTTTTTTTTTTTTTTTAAATTTCCTGGAACTATATGGGTAATTAGGAGCAAGAATTTCAGCTCACTACTTGTGAATTGTGGCTTAGAGGACAGTCGGGAATGATGCCGTGTGGTTGGTGGTATTGCTGACATGTCACCCTCCACCTCCCTCTACTTCAGTGCCATGCATTGCTGTTTTGGGGCCAGTTTCTATTTGCAGAGACATTCTGGGTCTGGCTTGTGCTGAAGGTGTGAGGATCCAGCTGCGCTTGGTGCCAGATGTGGGTGTGGATGTGTGTGTGCTACTTCTGTAGCTTTGTTGTGTTTGACCTGGTGGCCTCCCATGGAGCCTGGGGAGGCTGGAAGAGGCTCCAGCAGAGCCCAGGGTATTTCTGCTCGGGTGCTTGTGGAGCCCTGGGTCCCTGTGGAGGCCCCTGGTTCCACCACAATGGGCTTGAGGTGTGGGGAACCCCAGAGCCCTCGGTGGCAACAGGGAGGGCCAAACTCTGAGTCAAGTGTGCTCTTTGGTTGGTATAATCAGAAAGGCTGCTTCTTCACCTTTCTATGCGCAGAGGAGGATTTTGAAGGATGGGTTTTTAAGAAGTACTAAGAACACACCAGTTTTTATGGTGAAGTAAAAGGGGGTCGTATTGATTTGCTCTGTGCTTTTTTTACCCCAGTGCTGTGGAGCCCGGGGTCGAGATTTCCCACCCAGCGTGACAGGAACAGCTACAGCTCTAGGCGGCGTGTGTCACACCATGCGGACCCAGGGGGGACCCCCCCGCCATCCCCCGGCGGCTGGGGGTACGCGGCGCCTCGGCCGGCTGCGGTCGGGCGGCTCTTGCCGGGGCCGTCGCCGCCGGGCGCTGCTCCCCCCGCTTCCCCCCCGCAGCGGGCCGGAGGACCCGCCGTGCCGCCTGGCTTGGCCGTAGCGCTGCGGCCGGGCTCTGCCTTGCTGAGGTCAGAGGGGGCGAAGAGGGGGCCCGGGGCGCGGCGGGGCGCGGGTGTCCCGGCACGGCGAGGGGCAGGGGCAGAGCGGGGTGCCGGCCGTGGAGGGGGGGGGGGGCGGGGCGGGTGCCCATCTCCCCAGCCCGGAGGGAAAAACTGGCGTGGGGCGCCGGCGCTGTCGGGGTTCAGGTGCTTGCGGGGGGCACCAGGGATCTCCGGGGGCACCTCCCGCCTTTCCTGCCCACGAAGATGCCGGTTGCTCGCCCCCAGCAGCGCATCCCCTAGCTGGCTTTTTGCAGGGATGGGATGTTCAAACGCGGAGTACTTCAGGCCGGGGCTGGGGCTGTCGGAGCGCTCACCCCTCCTCACGCAGCGGGAGCGGGGGAGCGGAGCCCCGAGCGGGGCTGGGGTGTCCCTGGCCCGGCGCGCTGGAAGCCCCCCCGCCGGCTCTGCGACCACCCTCCCCTGCCCGGTGGCAGCTCCGCAGGTGCTGCCGAGGTGTCAGGGGACCGTCACCGCTCCCTCGCCAGATGCGATACGTCGGTGGTGTCGGTAATGGACCCTGTGGAGCTTTTGAACAGAGATGCTCATCTTACGTATCTTCTCCGTTCGCGGACTGTTTGCTCCGTGTTGCCGTGATCGGAACGGCAGTTCCGGCATTCGGGCGATTACGGGAAAACTGTAGATTGAATTTAAGTAGGGAACTATTCACTGAGCAGTCGCCAGAAGCTTGAATGCATTATTTCTTAGTCTCTCAAGACATTAGGCAAAGAACAAAATCTTGGAATGTACTGTCTTGAAATCCCATGATCTATAAAAAGTTAAAAGACTCTTGGGGGCTGAACTGCATTGAGTTTAGTGCTCCTGAGGTCGGTAGAAGGGCCAATTTAATTTATTCTCTTTGTAGTGGCTTTGAATATATATATTTTAAATGTGTCGCTGCTTGTGACAGCTTAGAAAACTGTTTTTTTGAGTCTTTGAATATTTGTTAGCAAAGTTGAGATCTGATTAGCAAAGGTACAGGAGACGGATTTGTTCCTCATTTCTTCACCACCTCATAAACTGGTCACACTTTGACCTGAAACAGAAAAATGTTTCTTAGCTATTAAACACATCACAGCTGTGAGTTTCCAACCTGCTTTTTGTGAACGGCAAATCTAAATTCAGTTCTGATGAAAAGAAAGTTAAACACCAGGAAGTGTGATTTTATTCTCATAAAGTAATAGATAACTGCTTTTGGTGTTCGTCTGCAGTCCAGCTTCAGTTTTTCACTGGTAGTCAGAAAATACATAATTTTTTGAATATGGACACTGCATAACACTGTGAGATGTGGCCTTTGTAAGTATTAGTGGCTTATGGAGGTACCTCTGTTATCTTGCTTTGGAACAAGTGGTTACTGCCCTGTAAACAACCAGAAGGATTTGGACATGCACTGTATGCCAAGACTGTTTAACAGTGATATTGCTAGGTGATTCTGAACTAGTTTGATTCCCATATTTTCGAGAAGTTATGAGATGCTGGGGGAATATGGCAAATCCAACCATTTTTAGTTGACTAAGGTTGGTATCATCGCAGCATTTGCATCCTTGGAAAAAGGCAAGATCTGTAGGGGCCAGTAATGCATATATTTTTAAACTATCTGGTAAAGACAAAGACCAGCAAAGTGTGAGTGCTGGCAATTGTGTCTACCTTGGCTTTTGCTTCAACCTGTCATATGGTAAAGGAATAATGTAACTTTTCTGAGCAGTATGCACCAACCTTTTTCTACACAGAAGCAAGATCTGTTGGGTAACAGTGAAAAATGTGGCAGTTGTGCACAACTACTCACACATTAGGGCAGACTTCCTCAGAACTCCAAAAAGGTTTATAGGTAGGGAGTCAGTTCAAAGTGTGTAACTACCAGATGGTGGGATGCAAAGCCTTTGTCTGCCACATGTAGGGTGTGCATGGCCCTCAGCCAGATTCAGGATGCAATGATGTTCTGTGAGCAGTTTTTTCGTTGAGGTTGGGGAACTGCAAATGATTCACCCTGGCAGAGAAACGAGCTTGTAAACCAGAGTATGGAATGAAACCACTATGTAAAGCAGAATTAGCTGAGGTGGCTAAAGACATTTGTTGAGGTGACAAAACCCAATGTTAAGATATTCTCTCCTTTGTCTCACCATCCTCCTCCCCAGATTGAGCAAGCAATTCTTCAAGAATAGATAAGAAAATACCTGGGAGGAGATATAATCCTGATGGGACTGTTTTTGCTGAACATGTATTACATGGTTTAATGCAGGTCTGTGGCAGGTTCCCTTTAGTGCCCTGTAGTGTTTCCCTGTGGCATTGTGTCTGGAATCACTGAAGTCTCAAGAACCTCTTAGAGCTCTAGAAACTGCCACTTGTGAGAAAAACCTTGAAGCAGCTTTCCAAGCATCCTGCAGGGCCTCAGGGATAACAAAAATATCACTTGAGATGTAAGAAATGCTCTGTTAAGTCACAGAGAATTAGACTCCATATAGGAAGGAGCCCTCATACACAAATGTCTCCAAGCCTGATGCCATGAAGAAGATCTGGGAGCTCTGTCAGAGTTGCCCTGCAGAAAGGTCATGGAGGGAGAATTCTTTATAGTATTCTCCTGTGCCTTGACGCAAGTCCTATAACGTCAAGACACTATACCCAATAAAAAGTTTTAACAAGGGAATCCGAGGGAGAAGCCTGAAGAGATGTGTAATATTCATTCCTGACTTTAAAGTACAAAAAGGTGCCAACTGGAATAAAAAATGCAAAATATGTCAGGTGGGCAAGAAGGTAGAGTAAGGAACAGCTACGAGAAACAGCTGAGGACAATGACAGACACGGAAATAATGCAGTTAGATGAAGGGATTGTATCTGTCCCTTTAAGAAGCTGGACAAGGTAAATGAGACAACAGAAATCCTTCATTATTTAAGTAAAGAGCTTGAGGGAGAAAACTGAATGTCTTAAGCCTTGGTGTAAAGCAAAGTCTTTTGAAGGGCTGATGGACTTGGCATGAGAGCAGTTGTGACTCAGCTACAGACAGGGAAGGATATTTCCTGGTCAGCAAAGGCAGATGTGAACACCTCTTCTAAGAAAACAGCTATAAGCTCCAAAGAAATGAGGAAAAATCACAAGGGTAAAACAGATGTCATCTGCTGAAAAATTACTCAGCAGGACAGGAAAGGATGGTTTTAAGAGAGGCTTTGCTGGGGTTGAACTAACAAGTGTTTGTTGCAAGTTTTCAGGTTTGATTTAGAGCGACATGACATGGACAGTAATCTTAGCAGATTTGGACTATCTAAAACCAACCTGCAGTTTAATGTAGAGAAAGAGAAAAAGCTGTGTATGTCAGGTATTGCTGCCAGCCTGGTGATGACAGTGCATGGGTGGCAGTTGGGACCTCACTTCTTGGGAATAAATCCACATCTTTCTTTCCCTCTGTGGAAGAGGATGCATAATGTGTTTCTGGTGGTGGTATGAAGGAGGTAGGTGTCGCCCTAGATTGTGACAGACATTTCTGGTAAAATATTGGTACTGAGCTAACCAGTGAAGTACAGTATGGTTTCATGGGAGTGGAAGATTGAACGGTAGGTGCAGAGGACAGGCTAGTTCCACACCATTCATAAATAGGTTAATCCTGGGAGGGGACTGGGAGAGAAGAGACAGACAAAATAAACCTTTTGTCATTTTATTTGGAAATGGTAAATGGTGAGAATAACTGGCTCTGAAGAGGTATGGATGGGTATCGTGGTCCTGACAGACTTGTTGAACTAGAAGACAACTTTACCTTTGAGTGTTGCATAAGGAGTAAGCAATTATACAAGCACATTGAGGACTACCTAGCTATCTATCACAGCTCAAGAAAGAAGTTTGCAAGTCCTAATGATCATTTCTCTTTAACCTCTCTTCAGTGTTTAGCAGCAATCAAAAAGAAAAAATGAAATATAGAATTGATTATTTCACTATGCATTTCCACAGTGTATTGGTACTGCTTGTGGTTCTGGTCTCTACGTAGCAGAACTTGAAAAGTAAAGATCAAAGTTATAGAAAAAAAATCCCTACAAGAAGAAGGAACTTGCTTGTAACTCCCAGCCTCTGCCCTGTTTCTCAGTACTTTGTCTACAATTTCTTTCTGTGGGCAAAATGCCAGAACAATGAAGCTTCTAGAGAGAACCGTCATTTATGAACTGATTTGAGGCTGTGGACCACTGAGCTGGGCCTGCTTCATATTTAATTTGTGCTTTCTGCAAGTGTCTTCAAACGATGCCTTCTGCGATTGTACAGACTGTATCAGATCCCCGTGGAGAACGGTCAGGTTTTCTTGTGGCGCTTCCCATCTCCTGCACTTCAGGAGCTTCCCCAGCCATGGCAGAACAGCAGTGTGCAAAGGCAGCTTGGCTGTAGTGTGTGTCTAGTTAGTAAATGGGGTGATTTGGATGTTGGCATGCCCTTTATATTCATTTGGGTAAAGAACAGAAGACACTGCTGACTGCGGAGTTGAGTTTTGTCTCACCGGTAGTATTGGCACAGAGTAACTCTTGAGACATGATTGATAGAGAAGGAAAAAGCCAGCCCAGCAGGGCCTGTGAGTTAACTGCTCGTTTAGACAGGGATTTAAAAAAAAAAAGGTTTTAAAATGCCTTGCTGTTCAGAGAAAATGGGCTTGTTTGATGGGGCTGTGGGCACCTGTTCTGCCTGTTCCCTAAGTGCTGCACAGTGTTTATCTGTCAGCAGTGTAACTGCTGGGAGGGATGGCAATTTGAGCAGTGCGTGAGGTACTAACATTTATAACCCACTGTGTCTTTTAATGATCTCTGTTAAACATGGGGGAAAAAACTTTTGACGAAAGAGTGGAAAATCTATAAAACTACCCATTTCCAAAGCCACCAGTGACTGCAGAGAGATTCCAGTTTTTATAAACAGAACAAAAAAGCAAGCAGAACTTTTTCTGAATTTGTGCCTGGTTAAGGAGCAGTGCCAGTGTAACAAGGATGTTATAGTGCATAAGGAGACTGAATGGATGTAGTGTAAAAAAACGTAAAGAGCGATTGACTGAAGGTGACTAACTCCAAAACTAAAATTTTGCATCTGTAGATATGGCAGCTCATGTTCCCTGGCATCTTCAAAAGCTGTGTGTATTCCTGGTTATCTTTTAAATGGAGAACAACAAGAAAGTGCAGCATGTTCTACATTTCAACTTTATTTTTGTTAGTGGTTCAGATCAGGAAGAATATGAGTACATGCTTCAGAAACCTACCCAGTGTTTGTGAAGTAATTGGTAAGAACACATTGTTTTCCCCACGTGCAGTGACATTTTTCAAAAATGTCCTGCGAGAGTTTCCATTATGGATTGAAATTCTTTCTAGCTATGTGATTCTGCATGCCTGGCTGGTGTGAGAGCTATGAAAATTAATTTTGTTCCCCATGATATCTTTTTGTCTTTTTTTTTTTTTTTCCTAGGAAGAACACAAATCTGTGGATAATGACTAACTCTTGGTTTTTAAGAAAGTCCTCAAAAATCGAGACATCTTGAAGTGAGAAAACTCACAGCTATGTCAAGCATATTTGAGAGCAAAATGTTAAATACAATGTGAAATTTCTCTTGAAAATCTCTCTGGGAGAGTAGTTCAGAAAGAGTGACCTGAAGTCTAGCATATGATCTCTCCATAAAATGTTGTGATGGCAAATTATATCCTATTACTTGCAGAGCAATTTGTGTACATCTCTTGAAAGCTCAAATCGTTCTGGTGGGTGACAGAGGTGCAGCAAATTTAGCAATAAATGGGATTCTTCAAGCTGCCACACTGAAATTATAGGTGGGTTAGAGAAATACTAAAGATTGATAGAAACTACATTCTGTATCTTGTGGTGAGACCATAGCTCGCTGATATCAGAGGTTTGTGTGTTTGTGCCCCAGAAAGCTCCTTGTTGAGGTCAGGACCTTGGATGCTGCCCTGGCCACTTGAGGGGTCCAGCTGGATGAGCAGAGGGGGAGAAGCCACAAATCTGTGTCTGTGGACTGCAGAGATCATGGCCACAACTTTGAGAAGACTGACTGAAGGACAAAGTCCAGGATGCAGAAAAATGAAGGGTTGAGGGCCTAGAGAATATACCACCTAAAGGAAGGAATGAAAAATATTGGAAAATGAGTTGTTTAGCTCAGAGGGAGAAGTAAGAGGGGGATATAATAGCATTTTATCTATTATTTCAAGGTTGTTGCAAAGAGGAAAGGGATAATTCATTTTGGTGAGCCGTCTTGGACAGGTCAGGAAGACATTACGAAAAACTTTCTACCAGTAACATATTTATCAGCCTGGCAGAACACCAACACTGCCATGGGAGACTGTGGAGTGTCCCTTATCAGACACTTTAAAAGATGGGCCACAAAAGCATCTAGCAGGAAGGGCAAATCTAGAGCTCATCGTGCTTTGTCATCCCGTGGATGAGATCCACACTGAACAAACAGAAGTTAGGACCATTTTGGCAAAACCAGACAAACCAAAATCTAAGGCTTTTTGTGTGGAATGGGATGAGTGGTGATCTTCCAACTAGAATAAGTAAGTGATCATGGCATCGTACACAGGTTTTAGTTGAGTATGTGGGAAGGAATTCAGTTGGCTGAGTAAATGTTGGTCTCGTATCATACTTTTCTATTTCTCTGTTTTCTGTAATGTGAAAGGTCCTTATCTTTGTTTCTGATCAGTCATATGGGATATTTATATGTGTGTGTATATATATAAAAATGCACGATAAAGCTGTTTTCTCTCTTGTGAAATAATTTATTTTACACTTGTTTTATAACACTTTAAAAATGAATGAAGAAAAGTAGTGGAAAAGCAGTTTAAGTTTCCTGGTTCTGTACTGAAGTACAGTTCCAGAAAATCAAATGAATGATACAGATTGAACCAATTACACTGTTCCATCATTCCTTCCTATTATTTTTTTTGCTTTACAAATGATCTGATGAAGCTGCTCATGCTGCATGAAGCATCATGATCTTAGCTGCGAAAAGTGAATTTCCTTTAAAATAAGTAAGCAACACTTCTATTTGTATATGTTAGTTTTAACTAACATTAAGCTGGTAATAAGCATAACAAAGGTTTATTTCCTGTCTGCCTGTTTTTTCACTGGAATGCAGTGCAGCCTCCCCCTGTTCTGTTTGAGTTATTAGACAACAGATACCAGGGCTTGTGGAGAATGCATCTGATCAAGTAAAGATAATGAACATTAACATTAAAATGGCTTCCAGTGTTTGCAGTCAGTGCTCAGAAACATTAAACAAGAAGACTGAAGTCAAAAGAAACATTCTGGAAGGGATCATAACAGTATTAAAAGATTTTAAAACACTTCAAAAATCCTTTATGACAGTCTCTTGGCATTGGCAAAATGGCACTGTGGTCTGCTGCTCGATTTGGATGTAGCAGGGTGAGCTCAGACGTGCTAACCACCAGTCTGTTGGTTCTTCTCGAACCAACAAGTCCTTCCTTTACTCTGACCAAAACTTGCTGTCTGAAGCAGAGCTAGTTTTCCCACTGAAGTTTTCACCAGCTTCCAGAGTCTCAGTTTAGTCAAGCTGGCACTTTCTGATGGGAAGAAAAAATAAAAAAGGCTATGTTTCCCCTGAAACCAGTGCTTTCCCAGACAGCCTTGCTGATAGACCCTTGGAGTGTGCAAATATCTGATCACTCCATTTGGCCACTGCAGTGGATAGGGGTAGTTCAGTTTCTTTTAACAGGGGATGAAACTCATGTCATAGCAGGCTACTTCAGAAGAGCTGGACAGGTCTCCTGAATCCTTTTTTATAGTGGCAATGTGTCACAGCAGAAAACTAATGCTGTGAAGCAGCAGCAGGTTTTCTAGAGTATATGTGCTGCAACCTGCCTTTCCCCATGCTCTAAATGAAAGTAGAACTAAACAAGCCCGTTCCATTCCTCTGTTGTTTTGTGGTTTTTTTTGGTGTGTGGTTTTTTTTAGGTTTCACATTATGTATTTTTTGCAAAGATATTTTCAGTGTGAAATAAATTATTTTCTCATACCCATGCTAAATATGACCCAGTTAACAATAGGATTTTTTTCCACAAAAAGTCTTTCAAGTATGAAATTTTAATCCTTTTGGAAAGGGCAATTAAAGAAAAAGAATTAACTGAAAACAAATCTGGTTGTGGGAGGGTTTTTTTTGCAGATCCTAATTTTTGTCTAATGACCATTCTTCTTATATAAAAATTTTCCAACTCTATCTAACCCTCTCTGAGTTTGTAAGTCAAGTCTAGCCAGAGCTGCTAAATAGTTGAGACTTTCTTAATTTGTGCAAATATGTTTAGAAACAGTTTTGGAAGATGTTTTTGCCTGTTCTTATTCCTGATGACTCTATAAGATTTGGCTAGGTAGTGGTTTTAGGTTGTTTCAATTACAAGGGAACATACTTACTGAAAGACAATGCTACAACACTCTCATAGATAGGAGTGCAGTGTGTTTTAAGGTACAACCATAAGATCACATGAAAGCAGAAACACTCTTTGCTGCCTAATATTTGCATTAAGTATTTTCATAAGACTATATAAATAGCAAAAGCAAAATTTTGAGAACTTGATATGTTAGCTGTGATGATACTGGAAAGCAATTTTTTACCATCTAGTTTTAGTGGGACTTTTTTTCCAAGTATAGGCATTCTGATTCTTGTTCCCACAAGCGAGTGACTAATGCTTATCTGCAACTAATGAGCTAGAATCATTTTTATGGACCTAATTTTGTGAGTTGTAGATATCCCCAAACAAAATCTGAGCTAAACATTCCACTTAGTGAGCTAAATGTACCAAAGAAGTAAAGGAAAAACACAGGGACAGATTCAACAGTGGTTTTCCCCACTTACCAGCTAGAGTACTTAGTTCAGAAGAAAAACTTGTAACCTTTTGTAATCTTTTGCTGGAAAATCTCAAACTCAGATTAATTTTGTGGAACTGTACTATTTTTATTTAAATGGAGAGTTTCTTCAGGCCTGGGATTTCATAATGATGGAGAAAAATAGAGACAACACTCTCATTCCTCCTCCTCCTTCCCAGCACAGTCTTTGGCTTCTTGCTTGAGGCACTTTCTCGAATGGGTAGGACTCAGGTTCACCTAAGAGGACCTTTGCCTAATTTGTAAGAAGAACTTGCTTAGGCTGCTGTGGAAGATTTCTTATCATGGAGCAAAAGAAAACTTATGTTCTGTTAACGGCTTGCCATAATTCAATTACTAAATTAGTAGCACCCAGTTTATTTGAAGTTTGGAGGCAAAATCAGGATCCAAATGTCTTTTTTGGCAGGTGAAGATAGTATACTTTATGTCCCTCTTGTCAGGTAATTGTATTTGGAGAGCACATTAAGTCTGTTTGCAGCTTTTTCACATGTCTGATCTTTCTCCAGGTACTGGACTCTTTATGCATTTGTATACAGAAGATGAGCAAGGAAAGGGATTTTACTACTCTTTTGGGGAAAAAGTTTGCTGTGAGTTGCCTGCCACTGCCAAACAGTTCACTGAATCACAGGATGGTTGAGGTGGAAAGGGACCTCTGGGGATCATCTAGTTCAAACCCCCTGCACAAAGTAGGATCACATAGAACAAGTTGCACAGGGCTGTGTCTAGTCAAGTTTTGAATATCTCCAAGGATGGAGACTCCATAAGCTCTATGATCAACCTACTCCAGTGTTTGAACACCCTTACCATAAAAAGATATTTTCCTCTGTTTAAACGAGATTTCCTGCATTTCAGTTAGTGGGCTTTGCCTCTCTTCCTGTCACTGGGCACCACTGAGAAAAGCCTGTCTCCCTCCCCTTTTCTACCCACCCTAATGTATTTATACACTTTGATAAAATGCCCCTGAGCCTTCTCTTCTCCAGGCCAAGCAATGCCAAGTTGCTCAGCCTCTCCCCATATGCCAGATGTTCTCATACTTTAATCACCTTCTTGGTCTTTCATTGGTCTTATTTCAGTATGCCCATGTCTCTTGCTTACTGGGAACTCCAGCTGTGGCCTCACCAGTGCTGAGTAGAGGGGAAGGATCACCTCCTTCAGCCTGCTGATGACACTCTGCAAAACACAGCTCCCAAGACAGCTGGCTCCTTGCAACAAGGGCGCATTGCTGGCTCATGTTCAGCTTGGTGCTCTATCCCAGGGGCAGGACTTGGCATTTCCCTTTGATGAACTTCATAAGGTTCCTGTCAGACCATTTCTCCAGCCTGCTGAGGTCCCTCTAAATGGCAGCATGACCCTGTGATGTATCAACTACTCCTCTCAGTTTTGCAAATTCTGCACATTTATGGAGGGTCCACTCTTTCCCAGTGCCCCAGTATGACCCATGGATACTCCACTAGTGACTGGTCTCCAGCTGGACTTACTGCTGCTGATCACAACCCTTTCAGTCTACTAGTTCAGCCAGTGTTCAATCTACCTTACAGTCCACTTTTCCAGCCTGTACTCCTCAGTTTGTCCATGAGGTTGTTATGGCAGAGTGCTGAAAGCCTTGCTTAAGTCAAAGTAAACAATATCCACTGCCTTCCCCTTGTTCATCAAGCTTGTAATTTCACTGTAGAAGACGATCAGGTTGGTCAGACATTATTTCCTCTTTGTAAATCCATGTTGAGCTGCTGCCAATTTTCTTCTTGTAATTACTATGTTTAGAAACAGTTTCCAAAATTGTTTGCTCCTTAACCTTCCTAGGGATCAAGGTGTGGTTCCCCAAGATCCCCCTTCTTGCCCTTCCTGAAGATGGGAGTGACATTTGCTTTCTTCCAGTCCTCAGGAAACTTCCCTGATCACCATGACCTTTTAAAGATAGTGGCCTCTCATTAACATCTGCCAGTACCCTCAGGACTCATGGTTGTGTCTGATCCAGACCTATAGGCTTGTGTATGTCCAGTTTGTGTAAATGTTCCTTACCCTGATCCTCCTCCATGGAGAGCAAGTTTTCGTGGCTCTGGACTCTTCCTCTGGTCTCCCAAGGACCTGGGATTGCTGAAGGCAGTTCTTACCAGTAAAGATTGAGGTAAAAAAGGTGTGGAATATCTTGATCTTTTCCATGTCCTTTGTCACCAAATCTCTGTTCTGTTCAGCGTTGGTCCCACAGTTTCCCTCATCTTCCTTTTGCTGCTGATGTACTTGCAGAAGCCTTTCTTGTTGCCCTTCATATCCCATGTCAAATTCAACTCCAGATGGGTCTTGGCTTTCCTGACACCATTCCTAGATGCTCAGATAGTGTCTCTATATTCTTTCTGGGTCACCAGTCCCTGCTTTCACCTACTGTGTGCCTATCACTTTAGTCAGGAGCTATTTGTTCATTCACGCTTCATTTCCTGCTACTCAGGAAATTAATTTGGAGGAGCTGATCCTTGAAAATCCACTGGCTCTTGGGGACCCCTCTTCTCTCCAGGTCTGTATACCATTGAAGTTCAAGGTTGTGATCTTGCTATTTGCCATGCTGCTTGCCTTGTTACCTTCTCTCAAAAACCTGATTCAGTGACTATACACCATCTGATAGTCACTGAAGCCAAAGTTGTACAGACCCTCACATCCCTGGTCAGTTCCTCCTTGTTTGTAAGTGTGAGGTCTAACAGACAGTCTCTTCTTGTTGGTTCCTTAATCCCCTTTGTCAAGAGGTTACCACCAATTCATATCAGAAACCTCCTGGATTGCACGTACCCTGCTGTATTTGCTCTCCAGCAGACAATGGGATGGTTAAAGTCCTCCATGAGGACCAGGTCCTGCAAATAGGAATCTTCTTACAGTTATCTGAAGAAGGCCTCATCTACTTCTTCCTAATCGGGCAGTCTACAGCAGACACCACAACACACCACATCTGTCTGCCCTCTGACCCTAATTCTGTGACTCACCTCACAATTGTGTCTTTCCGAGTGACTCTCAGGCATGCACAGGAGTAGGTGGGAATGGCCCAGAAGAGTTGACCTGGCAAAGGAAGCATGCTTTTGGCTGCTACCTTTCCCTTTTCACCCACCTCCTTCTGCCCCTAATTGCATGTGTGTATGTGTCATGTGTTAGAACAAGCAGAGGCTTTGAGAAGAAGTGGGTTGCAGGCTGATGACTTGCTGCATGCAAGCTGGAAGCTAGTTTGGGCTGACCGTCTTAGGCTCTTTATGTTAGCTCTTCGAAAGAAATGTGTTGGATCAACTCTCCTCTGGGACACTGGTAAAATAGAGACAGCCTAGCGGCCCTGGCAACAGGGCTGTAGGGCTGCAGGGCAGAGGACATGCCTCTAATGAGAAACAGAAGAATAGCAGGTGAGACCTGAGAAACTGCAACATTCAACCTTTTTGAAAGGACTGAACTGTGGAAAGAAATCTTCCTCTTTTTTTTTTTTTTTCCACTCTTTGCTGTCTTAACTATCAAGACATTGATCTGGGGATATGTTCAGAGACACGCGGTCTCCGCTGCAGCACAGCACTGGAGCACATCTTCCCCTCCAGAGAAGCCAAGATGCTGTGAATGTCTGACACCCTAAGAAGGGGTGTAAGAGACTGGGGGGAGGCGAGGGCGAGGGGGGTGGCGGTGGGGCAGAATGAGTGAGTTTCATGCTAAGGGCTATTATCTCTTTGCTTGAGATGCTTCTCTGGTTGAGAGGTGTTTCTGTCTTGCATAAGAAGGATTGCTGTCAGAGATAGGTTTCTCAGTAAAAGATAATGTTCTGATCAGCTGTTATGTAAACAGTCATACGGAATATGATGTGGACAAGGGTTTCTGTGTTAGAATGTAACGAAGCTTATAAGAAGGTATTATGTGACTGAACTTGTATCTTTTCTGGATTACACAAAAGGCAACTGTCACATTAGGAACTGTTTGTCCAGCCTTTAATATATACCTTCCCAAACTGAAATGTTCTGCTGTTTACAGAAGAATGTTGGAATGAACGGGGGGATCATCAATACATGTTGTGCTCTGGTGATACTGTATGTATGACATCTCTTGGCACTGGATAACAAGTCTGGCAGTATTTCTGTTTCCTGGGATTACTCATAGCTAAATGATGCTGGCATTTTCTATGCTGTCTGAAGCTGAAGAGTCAGTGTTTGCCTTTTGCAGATCAGATTTTAATATATGAATTCAGCAAATAAGTATCAGAGCTGTCAGGAACAGTTCTTTTCGGTAGTGGTCAGGATTCATGAATAGCATATATGCTGTTTGGCATCCTCCAAACCCCACTAACAAATTCTTGCTAATAAGCAAGACTTTTCGTGTCTAAATGCTATTTTCCCTCAAAAAACAGCCCTCTGTCCACCATAGAACCTTTAGATAATTGCTTGAGATTTGCCAAACAACTGCATGTTGTGATGTTGACTGTCATGGGAAGAAAAAATCACTTTGTGATGTTTTCCATCAGCTAAATGGGAAGTGGAGGTTCTGGACTTGCCAATGTCAGTGTAATATTGCAGTGGGACCAAGATTTTTCATGACATCTCTGGCCTGGAAAAGTTTCTTCTAAGCAAGGGAATTCTCTGGTAAAACAGAGACAGCGCAGAAGTTATTGTATTTATCCTAACGTTATCTGCTTTAGCTTTGAATCTAGACCTCATCAAAGTAACCAGAAGATCACAGAAAATTTAGTGAGCTTTGTCCAGTGCTGCATGCAATATGCAGCTGTAGCAGAGAACTGTTTCCAAAACATAATAGATGTGTAACTTGCCCAAAATTGATACTGCTTATTTGCACATGCTTATTGTAACAGGAATTCATAAGCAGTCATTTTACAGGTGTGACAGTATAAGCCACCTTTCATTGTGTTGATGCAGAAGAGCCACAGAAGCTCTGTGTCTGGTGTGCTTCTGAGTCTGACAGCCCACTTGCTATCAGTTTAAACTGTGACTATGCTTTTAGCTCCAGCTAGTGAGATCCCAGAGTATTTCAATTTCGCAATAGTATTTTTCTAATAATAATTTTAAAGATTAATAGTGTAGAAAAGCTAAGAGAGCTCTTGATTCTTCCAAATGTAAAGAATTACTGGAATTTAAGTTCTCTTTAACAAGAATGATTAGGGAGTATTAAGATACAGAAACGAGGAATCCATTTCATTCAAAGGACCTCCTCTTTACACATTACTGAGTGTTTCTTTGGTTAATGGTTGTTTCCTCCTTTTCTGTTTGGTTTCTTTTCTCCAAGGAGTCATTCCAGAAACTAGCAAGAATCTGGAGCCTAAAAATTCCTGGAAAATATTTTAGGTTTTGTCCTTTGACGTTTGGGAAAAACTGGCAACTTTGTAAACTTTTGGAACAGAACTGTGGTATTAAAACAATTTTAGAATCCCTTTGGCATGAGTCACAAAATTGTGTCTAGTCCCAGCATGCAACTTCACAAGTCTTGATTTCTATCCACTTTCTCTTTGTGCACTGAAGTAGTAACTCCAAAAGTATTTTAGTGGATTCATATTCCCAGGAAATCTTCCTCCTTTCCTTCATACTTGACAGTAACTTAGTTGGGAACAATAATATTTCTTGAAGCCTGAACATAAACAATGACTTTGAATACTTCTTTGACCCAGACTCAGGTCCTAATCGGAGAAACATGCAGCTTTTCCTAGCTGCTGGAAAAATTGTCATAATTTCTAATGTGAAATACTTCCAAAATTACAGTGTTTGTAGGTATGTAAACCTTACCCCTGGCAATTTAGAAAAACAGCAGCTACAAGACTGCCCCAGTCCACTTTCATTTTTCAGGGAAGAGATCAAAATGATAGCAAGGAGATTATTTCCCATTCATTTTCTATTCTCTGTTTATCGCTGGCAACTGGGATCATTAGGGAGATAAACAGCACTTTTGAAGAAATACTTCAGATCCATTCTCAGCTAATTCTAATTTTAAAGGAGTAAAATCCTTTCATAAGTCTGTGGAAAGTTAATCTGTCTAAAGGCTGGACTGTGTAAAAGAGAGTATCTTGAAGCCCTTTCAGGGCATGTGGATGTGTTTGAATAGGTCCTGTTTCTACTTCAGAGTTCTTAGTTTCTACAGAAATTTGGCTTGTCTGGGATTTAGGAGTTCTGAGATTTATCAAAGAAAATTACCTGAATCAGTCCTTCCTTCTGTCCCTGGAAGCCTGACAGTGCCTTGGTTGTGGTTTCGTCCAACGTACTTATTCTCTATAGGCAGTTTTACAGCTATCCATCACTGGAGAACACTGCCCATGAAAGCTGTGTGGCTTAGCACGTTTTCTAGTCCATTTGCTCTGGGTTGTGGTCTGTAGCTTGAATTGCTACGGTGGTTGCTCCAGATATCAGTCAAGCTTTGGATCAAGACCAGAGACTTTGCCAGCAGTTTCTTGTAGCAGAGCTAGTATTGCATCACATTGGTGAGAAAGGCTTGTTCAGTAATGGAGAACTTGCCCACTGGCCCTTTTTCACAAGATGAGGGTTCACAAGGAGACAAGCACCTGTCTGACACAAGCCCTTTTTGTTTTCCTCCTCTGAGGTATCTCAGGACCCTGTATAACTTTCTCTCAGTAAGTGGAGGAGAGGTGGATTTTTAAAAGCAAAGACACCTCTTTCTGTTATCATTACTGGCAATAATAATGCTGGGTTTATAGTGATACCCTTTTGTAGATGGGAGCCATGCCATACTTGCTGTATCCATTCTGCTCATCATGTTTATTTAGATTGTTCTTAGGGTCATGGCCATCTGACACAGTATCTCTAAGCCATACAGACCCTGGAGTGGTGTCGGATTTTTTAGGAAGATAAAAACTAAATAGAAAGAAAAAATAATGAAGATAGCATGGATATCATGGTAGGGTAAGAAGAATTAGGTGGGGAAAGGGCTGAACTTCCATCCTCAGCTCTTTCAAGCAAACAACCACTGAGTTACAGAGCGAAGCTCCTTGCAGCTCCATGGATCACAGCTTCTCCTTTCCAGCTTGTGGTTCACCTTCAGCAGAGTAACTCTTCTTCTACCTTGCTGTAATCTGGTGGGTTTAGCGCTCCCCTCGGAAACGGGAGATGTTGACCTGAATCCTGTTAAGACAAGAAGTTCCCAGGTTCTGAGCTGCACACAGCAACGTGACTCTGCCTGTGGCCATGTGGCAGGGGTGCAGAAGGCAGGCTTTTTCAGTACCCTCACCCTTCTCCTGTGGAGTCCATTCAGCTGTGTTGCCTACCCAGGAGACACAAAACATGGGCAAAACACAGCCTTGAGACAGGCACCGAAGTCTAAAGAGAAGGTAAAATTCACAGCCAGGCCTATGCTCTCTGGCCTCTCAGCCTGCTCAGCCTCTTGGTGCTTGTGGATCACTCTCTAGCACTTCATGTCCTAGTTTTGGCTCTTTAAATCGCTATTCTGAAAGGACCAATAGCAGCAACTGCAGGGATTATGTCAGAAACTCTTAAATAGCCTCTTTGGGTTTCCTGCTATGCTTGCGTAGTGCTTTTCTTTTTTGTTGCATTAAAGAACAAGCTGATGAGGAAGAGCTTTTGTGACATTAAAAAATGTAGGCGTTCTGGTACCAGAGTAGAGTGTCTCTATGAATGACTACTGATACAAGTAGTCAATGTGTGTTCTCTGGGAATAATTCCCAGACTTCTCCTCCATTGCTCCCCTTTTAGAGGATCCTTTTTTAAGTCAGTGGCACCTCATGCAACTACTTTCCCTCTTAATGTTTATAGAAAGAGATACTTGCAAAAACTTCTAAGTTTGAGTCTTACTATAAAAATGTTTTAGCAGCTCTTATGCATAGTGGATTATCTTCTCTTGACCTTGAGTAGAAATATTGCCGAGTAATATGCACAGTCTTCATGGTGTAGTAATTTGGTTGATTGCTTTCCTCACTCTGCCTTTTTTTACAAGTTAATTTTCCATGGCAGGTTCTCAGTCTGAGAAAGAGTGTGTCATAACTGGACAGAACATCTACATATCCTGCAGCAGAATATTGTAGAAGAACTGCTAAGGAACTGTAGTTTATAAACATGGCACATCTGGTAAACTCATAGACCACAGAAATCATGGGGACAGGTTCAGATGATACCAACTGTCTTAGCAGTAGACTGTGTGGTTAGGAGTGAATTCATATACTTTGGTTTAGCTAACTAACACTTCAGCATCTAGTCTGAAGTAGTTACCTAGATACCTTCAGTATCAGGGTGGGGGGGGATTACCTTAATCAGGATAATCAATACCTGAATCAGGTTTATCACCACTGCCTTGGACAAATGTAACAGTCTGTAGCATCAGTCTTCAATGAGATGGTGGTGGTCCTTGTGCTGGCAGTATCAGAGCAGACGCTGACACTGCAGTATCACAGATAGGGGCTTTCAGTTCAGAGCTGGCAAGTGTGGCCCATTTTGGAGCCCACAGTTCTGTTATCACCTTTGCTGCTTGGCAATATTTTTTTTCCCTTTGGCCATCATCCCCCTCTCCTTGCTAGTTAGGTACTTGATCTGGTAGATTCGAACACTGACTTCCTGCAGCAGCCTAGGATGTAGGCTTGAAGTGGTGCAACTTTCTTCTCTGGAGAGAGGGACTGGCAGTACGGAAGTCAGAGAAGAGATTTCTTCATCTGTTTAAGCTCTTAATTTCTAAGAAATGGCTTGTCACATTCTGTGAGGATGTATATAGCCATCAGAGTGAGATGTAACCTGGTATTGTATGCTATGAAGTACAAGAGAGGTAACATTTTCATGAAGAAAGCAGCACTTGTGTAATTAACTGGTTGCTTGTAGGACATTTTCAGATTAGGTATCTTTTTCTTCATTTGTCAATTAACATCTATCAGCAGCTGTATTTCTAGAGAAATCTTAGTTGACAATGTTCCATTAGTAATACATTGTTAGGTCTCTTAAAGTGCCATTCATGTTTCTTAGAGGGTGCTGTGATGGTACCAGAATAACTTCAGAAGAACCTGCAGCACAGGGGGAGAATGAGAAATTTCTGGTGTATTTATCATAGCTACAACAAGAAAGAAAATCAAAGCAGTAAGCTCCACCAAGGTAACAAAGCACCTTATTTCCACCTATTTCTTACTGTCACCTCTGGCATTTAGTCCTTTTTTCAGAACTAAGTTCCTCTTACGGAACTTCATGGCTTCAAGGAAGTTCCTATGGCAGCACCTGAGCTCTAATTCTAAATTCTTGATGAAGGGGAAAGCTGCCTTCTCTCAGCTTCTCCTACAGGCCACAAAACCTATCCGTACTTTGATGTAGGGTTCCATTGAATTGACATTGTGGAAGTAAGTTGTACTTCAAGTCAGAAATTACTGGGTTTTGTTTTGGCAAGGATTCTCAAAACCCAATAAGGGCTCTTAAATAGGGCTCTTATTTAAACCAAAATGAGGAAAATAGCTACTTCCCAAAGGCACTGTAGCAAATAACTAAATGGAAAATAGAAAATCCAATTGTCCTTTTCTGCCTTACAAATGAGATGGGAAATAGAGTACTTGAGAACATTTGAAGATCTGTATAAAATAAGGAGTCTTGTTACTGTTTCAGTTATAGAAACAAGTAGAACAAAAGTACAAATACTCTAGCAATTACACTGTATAAATTGGAAGCCATGGCAAGAACAGACAGGTAACTAATAAAACCAGAACTGTGTGATGAAGATGCTCTCTCATTTCCTGGAGGCCTCCTTTCTCCTCTTCAGCAAAACTGCAGTATGAAGCCAATGAATAAGATCAGCAGTTATAACCAGCCAAAGCAGGGGAACTTCAGCTGTTCTGAGAGCTGTCTATCATGTTGACCTGCCATGCTCTGCTTGGTACTGTTGGGCCCACACTGGTCTCTGTTCTTGCATTTTGCTTTTGTTTTTAGAGCTGAGAGGATTGCCACTGAAAACAAAGGTAATGTTATGTGATGTAGAAATAGTTCAGGAACCATATCTTCTGGTTTTAATGAGTGCCCTAATCTTTGTTTTCAGGAGTGATGCCCCTCTTCATTTAATTTAGTTAAACGTTTGATTTAGTTTTTATTATTTAATGTGTTTCCCTGAAGATACACTTTCTACTCTGGTACTGGAGTTTTTGATGGACAATGAGACAGTATGGATTTGATTCTTTTACAAGTGTAAAGATCAGTAGAGGATCCCCTGAACATGTTTTCCTCATTAACCTCTTAATAGATTCTGTGACATTACGTTCTAGTGATATTTCTGCTGTTTCTGCAGAAGGCATCTTTGTCAGCCACCTTCCTCAGTGCCTTGATCATCTCAGCTCTGACTATGTAACTACTGTCTTTCCCCCTACTTCATTTTGGCTTGAGCTCTCCTGGAGGAATAGTGCTTGCTGAATAAAATTTCTGCAGCAATACACAATATTTTGTGCTGTGATGTTATCCTGAGTTTTTGCACATTCAGTTTACTTTGCTGGTGGCTTGCAAATGATAAAGTTACAATCAAAGCTGGTTCTTTGCTTCATATATTCAACAATATAGTAATACGCTTCTCTATAGTGTACCTAGATTATCAGAATCCATGGGGTTTTTTTGGTTATTTTGGCAGGGAAAAAATAGCAGTAAAAGATGTGATCACTTTATAACATCTTTGTTGTTCCAAGGGCACCTATTATTAGCAAGTAATACAGCTCCCAGTAGCTATGCCTTTGGCCTGTAGCATGTTTTAATATGTCTGAAAGGAATCATGCATTGTCTGTGCTCAGTACAAGGCTGATTTTATTCTTGCTGGGGCTTTTCACGATCAGCAATGGCTTCGTTTCTCAAGCATAAATACTTTGGTCTTGTTCTAGATATGCAAAATAATTACAGGACTTCCTAATAAACACGTTTACTTTCTGTATCATTTAGTCACATATGAAATGCTTTTCCAAGTATTCTGAAGTCTTATTTTAGTGACTGCAATAAAATTGTCATAATGTTTTTTTTCTCATAATCTGTAAATGCTTTAAGTGACATCACTGTTCCACTCTACAACCTACTGTAAATTCTTTGGGGTTGGAGCCATTTTTATTATGCTTTGTGTGTCATACTGCAATGTTCTATAATGTTAATAGGCCAAACAAAGTAGAGCAGGGGAGATAAAGGTGAAGAATGCCTTTTTGAAGAGATATGAGAAATTATGGACAGAGCTGTGATGAGGTGTTCTCAGGGTATCTGAGTCTCTTTCCAACTCTCTTTTACATTTTACGTGCTGACAGCACTGCTGTCAGAGTGAGCATGGTACCCTCCTTGTAATGTCTGAAAGTGTCAGTTTGAAATTTGATTCTGTACATTTTGTAGATCCTTTCAACCTTTTAAACCTTTTTAAAAGGAGGTATAGAATTCTAGTATGATGACAGTTATTGCATTCATTTTTCTTTGATTTTATAGATATATAAATAGCATTCCAGAGTGTCACTCATCTCTTGATCTCTAAGTGTGGGCTCACAAACCACCATTTAGAGTCTTTCAGACAGGAGCAACGATTTAGATTTGACAGACCTAATTCAGTTACTATCTACAAATTGAGGGAGGCAATATTTTCTCCTCTAAACCCTGGCCTAATATTATTTAGTTTATGCCTGTGTTTTTTCTGTCAGCAAATTCATGCAAAGCATTCCCTTGCCAGCCCTCTAAATCTCTTTAGGGTCCAAGTTTCATGTTTCATGAAGAGGATCAGCATATTCAGTAGCAGCTAACACGGTCTTGTGGATGATGAAATTCCCGACTTCCGTGCTAAGAGACAGGCTTTCAATCCATAGAGTCTTTAACAGAGAGAAGAAAGGATATCTGAATTTAATTCAAGGGATAAATGAAATAAACATTTTTTGCAGTTCACTTGAAGCTTCACTTGAAGCACGGTGGTTGTGCACATTATCTTTTATGTGGTACTATTCTCTTGCTCGAGTCATCTTTGTTTCCCTTTTTTCTTCATTTTGAAGTTGATACTAACCTCTAAATCATTTGAATTTCCTTTTAAATTTTTTAATAAAGTATTCTAATGGGCTCACAGCTTTGGTCTGCTGGCTGACCCATGGAGCCTTTCATCTTTTTAGGTCTTTTACCTCTTCCTTTGATGCAAAATGTCTACCATTTGGTGGTTTAGGGTTGAATGATACTCTTGTTGCTTGAGTGTTCTTTGGAAAGGTCTATATCTTAACAACTTTGGAAATAAAAATCTTAATCTTTGCTTGTATTTTCAGATATTGTGCATATTATGCAGACTCGCTCCTTAAATGCATGGTGAACTTAAGTGCACAAATACTGTAAATGGTTCCCTCTTAGTTTCATAATGTCTCTGTGTGTCTGTGAATACATGTGATGCACGGCCAACTCTCTTTATGCTGACAAAAACTAGAAAATCTGATTCTAGCATAAATCAATAAATTATGAAACTCTAGAGCACAACTTGTTTGAGACTGAATTTCAGTTTCTCTGTTTTGAAGCATACAGACTTTTTGCAGGTTTCTCACAGTGCTGGATGCAACAGACCCATGTGTTTCATCACAGAAAGTGCGGTCAGCTCACAGGAGTCTTGAACCTCAGCAGAGCTGACCAAGGATTCCTAATCAGGATTTTCGCGCAAGTCAGACATTCACAAGGCAGGACTGTGTTCCCTTTCCTTCCAGACTTGTTGAAACCTTCTGCCTAGTTTTATTCTTCAGCAGAGATTCTTAATAAATCTTTTCCATTCTACAGCTACTAGTATGGGAATCTCTGTTCATTGAGCAATCTACTTTTAAGACCTAAGTGACTTTATTTTAAAAAATTCATAAGCAAACTGAAAAATCAAGAACTAAGTGCAAGCATCCCATTAGGCTAAAGATTATTATTTGGCAATAATTTTCTTCGTGGCAGGTTTAAATACTGTGTTTTGAACTGTGCTTGTTAAGAGGGTTTACTTAGGCTAATGACTGTTGTATAATTATATCAGTATTCCTTAGTTCTGGAATAAGCATTTATGTATCAAGGGCTTGTACTGTAAACCTTATCTTGTAGGTTTTATTCTCCTGGCTCCTAGCATAGAGAGCAGAGGAGCAGGTTGTGATTTGTTCCAGTTCTTTGCTGCAACATAAATTAGGATCTAATTACAAACTGAAACATAAGAACAATTTTAAGAGCATGTCCTCCGTGCAAATCGGAGGCATGGGTAGATGGTTACAGAAAAACATTCTGTTTTAGAAAGAAGCAAGCATCCTGCAATATAATCAGAGCTGGACACCTTTCTGATAGGTATGCAGACCCCTACTGTGAGGAAAAAAAGATTATTTTTATCCTTCAGAGAAGCAGAAGGGGATTGTGTTTTGTTCCTCATAAACTGTCTGTCTGCCTACCATGGGAAAAAAGCTAAGGGTAGGATTCAATGTTTTTCCTATTAATGAATTCGTATTCATAAGTAGGTGGAGTTGGTGGGTCAGTATGAATGGTGAAATTGGTGCTCAGAGTGTTAGAGATTAGTGAGGTGTGTAATTTAGTAAAATATGTTTGTTTTTACCTTTGAGTATAGATGTATCTGCATATAGGTATGTCTGCATTCTTTTTAGTGGATTTGAGATATTTCTATATTTTCAGATCCCTGTGTTTGTAACCTTGTGTTTGAGACTCTTCAGTCTGCTTATTTCATCTGACAATAAATAAAGATTTTAAAATTAGAGCTTATTGGAATTTTTCTACAGAACAGGAGAATGTATTTTTGCAGGAAAACTTTAATTTTAATAACAATAAACTTTGTATATTTGGAAACTTCAAATGGAGATTCAAAGACTGCCTAGGATTGGGTCAACTCAAATGGAAACCTGTTTTGAAATCTGTTCGTGTTTCATCATGAAACAAAGCTCCTTGTTTGAGCACATGGTGATACCCAGGTGCTTCATTCTCCCCTACCAGTTGATACTTTGTCACCAGACTGTTCTGGTGATTGTAGGAACCATGTGACTGAACTCTGACATGTCCTGATCATTAAAGTCAGCTGCTAGAGGAGAAATGGGACAGGAAGCGCCTGAATTTTGTTCAGTGAAAAATAAGGATACTTTATTAAAAAATAAAAAAGGAAATTCAACTGATTTAGAGGTTGGTATCAACTTCAAAATGAAGAAAAAAAGAGTAACAAAGATGACTTGAGCAAGAGAACAGTACCACATAAAAGATAATATGCACAACCACCATTGCTTCAAGTGAACTGCAAAAAAATTCAATCACCTACAGGAAGCACTCCTGTAAGGCTTTCTGAAAACTTAGTGCTAGCACAGATTAGGTTCAGTCTATCACAAACACAAACGAAACGTTTTCATGTGTTCAAGCACAAACTTCTGATGCTTTCAAACACATCTTTCCTGAACTACCCATGCATCAAGTCTTTTCTATTGAGGTAGCTGGTATTTGAAACTTTTCATTTTTAATTTGGGTTTCAAACTTTTCATTTTTAATTTGGAGTGAAAGCAGTTTGCAAGCTTTGAATTAGGATCCTAAGAGGAGAGACTGATTATTCAGCTATTTTCTCCACCCTGTCTTTGCTATTGTAAAGGTCAGCAATTTCAGGAAGATGGGACTCTGGCTTAACAATGAACAGAGATGAAAAATTTGTTCTTTTGATCATCTTTTTCTGATGTTTTCTGAAACATTTTTTTTGATTTTCTGAAACTTTCTGAATAAAAAATTGCTCTCACAATGTAGATAACAGGAAGTGCAGCACTTCAAAATTTATAAAGTGTCAAAAGGAAAATAAGAAAGTGCTTGATGCCTAGTCACTGTTACATGGAGTCTTTCTTGTAGTTTCAGAGTCTCCCTCAACCAGCTGAAATGAGGGCCAGTGTCATCTCTCCCAGTACCTGTTTGTAGGGGGAGATCTCCTGGAAGTCTATCAGCCACAAGATTCCATGTTAAGTATGAGTGTAAGCAAAATTTACCGAAGTGCCAACTTTTTCACTCAGTCTGTCCTAGAGTGGGGATTCTCAGTCCATCCCTTCTCAGCACCTTTTTTGTATTACACCACTGGCATGCCAGGGAATTGGAAACCAAAGACAGACCTCTTGGGCTCCCCCCACCTCCAGCCCTTTCCTCATGAATTTTAGTGAAATTCACTGCTGTGTGCTTTCACATTCCCAGTCATACACACACAAAGTCACCTGGAAGGCACTTAATGCTAAACAGGTTGGTCTGTTTTTCGACAGCAGCAACCTATGTAGAAGGGCAGGCAAATCTGTGTCAATCCTTGCTAACCAGGCAGATGCCAGGCAGGGAAGGGGTGACAACACGTCTAGTACACCCTAACCTAAAATGTCTTGGAGGTCAAATCACTTTAATAAACCCACCAATTTCTGCGTGATAAAAGTTGGAACTTATATTTGGTTTTAATTATCATTAGTTTGTCTTTAGGAATCCAGGAGGTTGACACAATATAACAGTGACAGATTACAGAAGAGAATTTGAGTCAAGTTTCAGGGCTGCATCTGTGTCGTGCCTATGAGTTTTGGTGGATGGGGCCCGAGCTGTGGCAGGCACGGCAGAGCGCTGGGGAGCTACCTTGTATTCCCTCACAGTTTTTTCCTGTGATATTTAGCTCTTGTGTCCCAACTTCCAACCTTTTCCTGCCTTGGGGCTGCATCGTTGGCTGGATTTGAACATCTGGACAGATTGTTTCCACTGTGATTAAGGGAGAGGAGAATAGGGTTGGGGGTATGTTTCGTGTAGGACCTTGTTTATTTGCGAAGTGTGTGTGAAGAGCACTGTGTGAAGCAGGAGGATAGACTTCCTCTTTACAAAGTCTGAGCCCGCCTTTTCAATAGGTACTCAACACGATGAGGCACCTTCTGGTTGCTTTCCAGCTGTCTTCAGCTATAGCTTTCCATTCCTTTCATTTATACATAGACTATCAGACTGATATCCTCGTATGTGTACTCAGTCGCTAGGGAGGCCTTTCTGGCTGGTTGTATAATAGTGGTTTCTTTTATTTCTGCACATCATTTTACAAAGAGACACTTAAGTATTCCCCTGTATTAACAGTAAAAAGGCTGAGTGTGTCTACTAACTTTTACTAGACCTGGAGTCATAACTGCATTTAGCATTTTCCAAAATATTACAGATGAACGGAAATTCCAGAATAGTACTGATGATTTGAAAAACTAATTATAAAAGTCTACTTTTTTTTTTTTGTTTTACATACTTTTAATATTGTAACTACATTTTCTTTATCTGCTGAATAAATTTAGTGTCAGTGAGCAGATGTCTCTGCCATAACAATGAACCACCTCCTAGACTTGAGCTTTTATTTGATTTCATATTGTTTCATTTCGCTTCCAGAAATGACAGATGATTTGATCAGCTTCAGTTTTACCTTTCATATATACTGTGCTTCTAGTTAAAACATGTCCTTTCTTCTTCCAGCTCCATCAGACCTCTGAGGGAGTGCTTTTGTTAAAGGGCCTATTGCCCTGTAGTTCTTGTAGATTCGTACGTCCTCATACCTTGTTACCATACATCTCTTGTATGATGTAAAGTGCTGTGTGTGTAAAATAGGCAAATAGTCTTCCTCAGACAGAGTTTCCTCTGTGACCATGTCTATGTATCTTTCTAATAGCTGATGATCTCCTGTAAATGTTGCTATTCAACCATTAATAGAGCACCACTTGATTAGAACAGAAAGTGATTTTAAGAATTCATGTGCTCAGTAAGATTTGGCATTATTCAAAAATTTAACTGTTATTCCTCTTTTCCCTGTAGACCAACAGAAGAATTTAATTCCCCCAAGAGAAATCAATTGTTTTAGGCCTTAGTACCAAACAAATAGTTTCTGTCATTAATTACAATGCTCGGGTGAACAACTAAAATAATAATTTAGTGCCATCCCACTGAAGTAAGAGTGGAATAAGTGGTATATTTTTTACCTTAATTTTTAGCATTTTGTGATGCATCAAAGTATAAATAATTAGAAAAGAAAACTTGCAATTTTTTCTTCTGCTTGCTAGGAGACCGCAAGGTATTAAAACAAAATGCCCACTTGAAATTAGTTTGGAGAATTCTTCAGTTGATACTTCTTGGCGAATGTACAGTGGAAGTACAGTCCATACTGTGCTGGTTAAATATATAATCCATGAATCATTTTTCCTATTCTTAATGTGACACAGCTATTTTATGACATAAAATGGAAATTTAGTAATTAAACTGGCAATTCAAAATTCTTTTTGCATAACTCATTTATTGGCCAGGTCTGACACTGATCTACTGCAAGCAGGTAAATTAATATATTGAAGTAATCTACTGTAGTTATAGAAATAATCATCTGAGGAAACAGCTCATACGCTTCTTCTGCTAAGAATATGTTTCAGACATTCTAGTGCTATAATGCTTGCGGGAAACAAAAGAAAACACTCCAAGAGAAACACATGTTGAAGTTGGTCAGAATTTCACAAGAGTTAATTTAGTTCTTGCTCAGTGCACTGCTTCATTAATAACAGTAGGTACTAGGGCCTTGGTTATTTAGTAGTATAATCTGACATATATGTCATGACTTTGCTAGGAAGAACACTAGCTTGATTAAAAAAAAAAATCAAGGTAGAATGCATTAGTTTCTAAAATGGTTATCTGGAAGTACTTGAATAGAGGGTAAAAGAAAAAAAAAATCATCATAAAGAAAAAAGTTTCATAAACAGAATCTATCCATAGGTGTGCTTCTGCCTAAGCGCATTTCAATTTTTATCAGCAGTGATTTAGAAGATATCTTAATTTTGTTATAAAGAAAAAACTGGCTCCATGAATATAAAGGCATAAACGTATCATAAACCAGACCAGGATATTAGAAAAAAGATGAAAAGTTTAGCAGCAGCGGTAACTTATGCTTGACCAATGAAATCCCATTGCGATACTGTGATCGAGAGAAATACTAGCTATGCATATCTAAATTGGGGACTATTAAGTGGGAGAAGTTAAATACTGCATTCCTGAAGATATTTTGGGGTTAGAAGCCTTGTTCCCCATCAGGAGACATGCAGGCTGAACAACTGGGAAGGAGCCAGGGAAAGCAAGCGTGGTTAAAAAAAAAAAGGTCCATCATAAGACAATTGAGAAACTCAATTTATTTTACTCAAGTGATGAGTACGACATCTTTTGCAACTATGTATTTGAGGAGTAGATTCCTAATATGAAAGCCTTTTTCAGTGGAAAATGGTAAAATATGAGTTAGTGGTTGGTAGTTGATACCAGGCAAATTCAGGTTAAAAAATGGGAAAAGAAAGATGTAAAAAATTCTCTATTGAGAATAATTAACGTTTAGAAAATACTGACTAGTGATATTAATCTCAAAGTTACTGCAAACAGCAATTATAATATGCTTATACTTTGCAATTCAGGATGTTAGCCTGGAGGCTGATGGTCCCTTCACTGCTTGCAGTGCTTGAGCTACACAAATTTAAATCAGACGAGGAATTAACTCCTATGTATAAATTGATAGTAAAAGGCATTCTTATGCTGAGCATGGAACATTCCTGACACAGGTTAAGTTTTTTTTCTCCCATCCTAATGCCCCAAGATTTTTTTATCTGAGAGTGCTTCATCTTCTGGTAAATAAAGGAATAATACACAAACCAAGCTTTTGTTTCTCACCCCCTCCCATTCTACAAGGTTTATAAAGCAAAGTTTATAAAGCAGTGTTGAAACTGGTAACTACCAGAACAGGAATATACAATTTCCCCAGTAAACTTTACATTATAAATTGATTGCAAGAGGAAAAATGGACTGAGGAGAAGAAACGATGCGAGGGAGAAATAAACATACTTTAGTGGGATGTCCTACCTGAAGAAGAGAAAATGGAAAGAATTGGGACCCTTCTAGACCAGACCTTCTTCTTTGTCCAGTCCTTTGAGTTTATAACTTTTAGCATAATACAATATAGAGAACATATGATTCTTAAGCCATAGCTTCTGTACAAAGCCTACTTTTTATCTCAAATGTATTATAGATGATGCAAACTTTTGCCTTGAAATAAATGAAATTATTTGTATAAATGCAGACCAATTCATTAGCTGAATTATCATAACAATCATTAATAGCTTTACCGAACGGGAAAATGAAAGTTTATTTTGTATTTTATATTTAAAGTGCCTAGCAATAATCCTGGGTATTTTTATTATCTTTATGACTATGCAATATTATGGAAATCTTTGTAATTTACTTTAGTTTTTCATAGTACTATACATAATTGATCACATTAGCTATTTTGATGGAATGAGCAGCAGCTCGTCTTGTTTAACCTGGGTAGTCTATAAATGTCTGGAGGAAAACTTGCTAAGAGGCTAACCAGTTGGGAGATACCCACTGATAGGGAAATGAATTTGAGAGTCATGGACCACTTGCACATTGGCAATGGTTCCATCTGCTCTAGAGCAATGACAGTAATGAACAGCAGTCCACTGCTACTGTAAGCCCTGCCTTCAGGTAATCAAATTGAAAATATCTAGTAACTGACAGAGTATAAAACCATATAGAATATAATGGGTAACCTGCCTGAATCACAGGCACTGAGGTAAGAACTTTGTTAGTGTTTTTTCAGTTCATTTTGCAGTGATGAAAAAAATCAGCTGAAAAATTTTGAGTTGTTCAATAATTTCAATAAAACAAAGCATACAGCTTTCAAATCTTTGAAAAAATAATTGAAATAAATATTGAAGGAATATATCATGTGCTATTAAATTCAACATATTTCATTAAAGTATTGTCCTGGGCATTTTTTGGTTTATTAACCAGGACAGTAGGAAAACCATGTGTATTTTACAAAAAAAAAAAAAAAGCAAAGCAAGCATGTTGAGATCAACTAGAGCATTGAGTGCCGTTTATGCTTTGCTTGGAACAACTGCAGCTTTCTAACCAGAAGGTGACTGAATTATATCTAGTAGCTGAATCTCAGAGCTTTTTGTATATACAGTATATTTATAGCATGAATAATGATGTGCTACAAAAAATTATTTTCACTGCTGAGAGTGACCTCATCTTTTGGAAGGCGCTACATCTAGGAAGTGAGAAGCACACGTTGCACATCCCATACGCATAAGACTTGAGTTTCTGGAAAGCGGGGAAATATGTATGTCCATTTAAATTTGACCCCTTGCAGGGCATCAGATCTAATATGAATTTAGTAATGTCATGGCAGGCAGCTCATCTTGACAGTAGAAATTGTGTGTCCTGCTCAGGCAGAAAGGTTGGTCATCACTCCCCTCAGACATCAGGATTTTGGTCTGAATGCATATAAATAAGGTAGAAACGGGTAACTAGGCTGTACAGGCTGAACAGTGCTAAGGGAGGCATGTGGGGTGCTACCTGAATGAGTCCAGCTATTCTGATGCCCCAGTGTTGGGCAGGAGTAACTGTTGGTGAACTTCATGTTTCTAATGACCTGATGTGATTTTGACCTAATCATGCTGTAAAACCTGCTATCTTCTCCCTTGGGGAAGCTTTTTCTCAGACTGAATAAAGAGCCCAAGTCATGCACTACACAGTGGTGCTTCAACCACAGGTGTTGGTGGAAGGACGCCTTTATCCATTGCTGCAGTGATGAAAGCTTTTGAGCTTGTACTCCAAAGAACTGACTGTGGAGTGGATTTTACTGTTTGGTGGTCACATTGCACTCAATTCAGAAAGGACAATTCAATGTGGTGCCACTGAATGGGCGGCATTTTAGGACTGGATTAGAGAAGTGCATTGCTAAGAATAATCTGTTTTACAGAAGATGGTATATGAGCATGGAAGATTATGATATTTTGAAATTTCCAATTATTTCAGAGCTTGGTCAGTGAGACAATAGATGAGGTACTTGGAACAATCTCTGTGTAACTCAGTGGAGTGCATGATACATATTTTATATCTTGCTTTGCTTCTAAATACTAATTTTCATAAGGGAGTTATCATGTTCATATTTAAGCTTAGCTGTTCCCTTCTGTTGCTGTGTGCTGTGTTGACCCTGGCTGGATGCCAGGTGCCCAGCAAAGCTGCTATTACTTCCCCTGCTAAGCTGGACGTTGGAGAGAATAACAAAAAGCTTGTGAGTTGAGATAAGGACAGGGAGATCACTCAACAATTACCGTCACAGGGAAAAGTAGACTTGACTTGGGGAAAAAATAATTTATTACCAATCAAATCAGAGTAGGATAATGACAAATAAAACCAAATCTTAAAAACACCTTCTCCCCATCTCTTCCTTCTTCATGGGCACAACTTCATTTCTTATTTCTCTATCTCCTCCCCCAAGTGGCCCAAAGGAATGGGGAATGGGGTTTGCGGTCAGTTCATCACACTTTGTCTCTGCTGCTGCTCCTTCCTCCTCAGGGGGAGGACTCCTCACACTCTTCCCCTGCTCCAGTGTGGGGTCCCTCCCACAGGAGACAGTTCTCCATGAAGTTCTCCAGTGTGAGTCCTCTCCAGGTCTTCATGAATTGCTCCAGTGAGGTTCCCTCCCACAGGCTGTAGTCCTTCAGGGACAGGCTGCTCCAGCATGGGTCCCCCCCGGGGTCACAAGTCCTGCCAGCAAACCTGCTCCAGCGTGGGCTCCTCTCCCCATGGGTCCACAGGTCCTGCCAGGAGCCTGCTCCAGCACGGGCTTCCCACAGGTCACAGCCTGCTTGGGCACATCCCCCTGCTCCGGCGTGGGGTCCTCCACGGGCTGCAGGTGGATTCTGCTCCACCGTTCACCTCCATGTGTGCAGGGCACAGCCTGTCCCACCATGGGCTGCACCACGGGCTGCAGGGGAACCTCTGCTCCGGTGCCTGGAGCACCTCCTGCCCTCCTTCTTCACTGACCTTGGTGTCTGCAGAGTTGTTCCTCTCACATATTCTCACTCTCTCTGGCTGCAGTTGTGCAGCAACTTTTTCCCTTTCTTAAATATGTTATCACAGAGGCACTACCACTGTTGCTGATGTGCTCGGCCTTGTCCAGCAGCAGGTCCACCTTGGAGCCGGCTGGCATTGGCTCTATTAGACATGGGAGAAGCTTCTAGCAGCTTCTCACAGAAGCCACCCCTGTAGCCCCCCCCACTACCAACACCTTGCCATGCAAACCCATGCTGTCATGTGAAAAGCAATTAAGTCAGTATGAGGCAGAAATGATGAGGCCAAAGAGGAACTACACCAAGAAGCTGTGTGTCCTTTGGGCATGCCTTTGTCCATTTCATGGCTGGGGGAGAGTGTGACCTGAAGCCTTGGCACCCATGTCTGCCATGTTAAAAGAGTTTAGGTAGCAGCCGGTCAATATGGTGTATGCCCCTTCCTCTCACTGCTCTGATCAGCTGTAAAGGCTTCCATGGTCTTTAGTAGCTGCTGCAATATTATGAAAGTCAGAGATGTGAAGCATCTCTGATGTGATGTGAATGCCGGAGAATTTTTGCAATTTGAGCTGCTGTTTGTACATGAAGAAAAAGGGCAGAAAGCATTTTGAATTTGGAAAACAATGGCAGAATGCTCCAACATGATGGGATCAATTCCTAAATGGTCTGCGGATAGTTCTGCATTTCCAGAAGACTGCTTTTTGAGATGTGCTTCACATCCATCAATAACCCTGACAGAGGTAAGGGATCAAAGATTCTGCAGTTCTCTGAATTTGCAATATTTTGAGCAAATTTCTCCTCCAGAATAAAGTCTAAAGTGTAAAGTTAATACTAAAGCAGCATTATGGATATTGAAAACAAAGGCTGGTAGGCACAAAACTCCTAAAATATGGTGCTAATCTCAAGAAGTTTTAGACATTATATTAATCTATTGTAGAATGTGAAAGGCAAAATCCTGGAGTGCCAGATCTTTTACTGAGGTCAGTGAAGTCAGTTTGCTGGAGCAGAAAAAGCTTCTATCCGAAACCTCTGGAGTCCATTCCATTTAAATTTTGAAGGAAAGGTTAAGGGTGACTTATTTTTGGTCTTTTTGTGCTGATGTGGGAGATGGTGTGATGGCAAATTGGGACTAGACAAATAGCAAAACTAAAGCATCATCTTCTCCTTCCTCAACTAACTTTCTGATTGTGCTGGATCTTGTGTTTTGGGTCAAGCCTGGATGATTGCTTTTGTTTTGTAAAGTCCAATAGCTTGTAGCAGATGATGATCATTTTGTGTGACCTCTTGTGATCTCTTATGAGAAGTCTCTCATGTCTCTGAATCTGGGATAACTTATTATAGAAAAGTTCGTGGGAAGATTTTCATCTTGATTTTAGGGGTGGAATGTTCATAGTGATACACACAAGAGGGTTTTTTAATTTAATTTAATTTAATTTAATTTAATTTTATTTTATTTTATTTTATTTTATTCTGTTCTTATTTACTAAATTTAAATATCTACTTAAAAATTGTCCCCTTTTGCATGCTCTTCTTCCTTTCTGTGGTGTGGTGTAAAAGTAGCAGTACAGCTACACTGGGGCTTAGAGGTTTCTCTTGTCACACTTCATTCAGAAGCACATGTCGTTTTCTTTGTACAGCTTTTCTCATCTTAATGTATTTGATTCATGGGGATGCTTCTAATGTGGTTGACAGGAAAAATAGAAGCATATTATCTGGCATTCAACATTTTAAGAAAAAAGAGTAATTCACGATAATTTATTGATTTGTAATATCAGAACTTTTGAAATGTACCCTTGTTTTTTCTTGCAGAACTAGTCCTTGTATATTCATCAATAAGCTACTCCACACAAGACACAATGATCTTTGACTTCTAATTAGTCTTTCCAGCAATTGTTATTTCTAGAAGGCAGAGTAACATGATGTTAGATTCGAGCATGATTTCAGTCCTGTGCTCCAAAAATATGGCTTCCTATAAGCAGAGTAAAAACCAAATTAATTTCTAAGAGAATTCTCCATAAGGTTGAACAATGATAGAGCCTCAGTGTATCCATGCATGCATGCATGCAGAGTCTTTATGATTGCATGCTGAAATGTCAATGGGAGTGAACAAAATTAAAGAGTAGAAATCTGTAAACAGAAATGTTTATTCATACACATGAATGAGTGATTGTGGTCTAATACATTTTTACAGTATTATGATTTCCAAAGTCTTTAAAGCATGGTGATGACAAAAAAAGTTCCCATATTTGTTGGTAAAGGTTTCTATGTGTTCCTTATTTCATGAATCTTTTATGCACTATGAAATCATGACAGTTGCTCTATGCACCTTCTTTTTACTTTTGGTTAGAGTTACTGAGGAGTAAACTTCTTTTAAAAAAGGGAAGATTTCTGAGATATTTTTTAAACTGAGGCATAGCAGTTTGTTTCATTATTACATTTAATTGATACAGGTGATTAAAAAGAGTGCAGAACCAATTTCAAAAAAGCTTCATATATGACTAAATATAATGCTTCTTTATTATTAGTGAAAGTGCATTTGGATATTTTTCTACTTCGAGTTTCTTCTTAGTCATATGTTGATGTCACTAACCTGATTTGAAATGAAGTAGTATCCACCAGTTATCACAAATACTTTACATTTAATGTTGAATTATTAGACGGTATTAATTTAGTGGTTTTACTTCCTCCCCCCGCTGCTCCATCTGCTTCATACTTTCCTACTAGGCAATTTTCTACCTACCTTTTTAGGCTAATATATAGAGTGTAGGGAAATAGCAAAGCATTGAATACATAGGGAAAATCTTACTTTGGGAAGATGGAAGAACTGAAGTCAATAAAAGACTATCTGAAGCGAGAAAATGAGAGATTTGTGATATATATTCACAATGACAATAGTTTAACTGAGTGTAACCTTTAAACTAATTTATTGAAACTGATACCTTGAATGTAGATGTCCAGACCTTAGTTGTTACCTGATTTGCAGTAATTAACATACTATCAAAAGTTAACGTTTTTAAAAAGAAATTTTGTAAATTTTAAAAATTTCAATTTAAATGCATTTCTTGTGTGTTGGCAAGTTGTTCTAGCTGATGAGGGGAGGAGTGAGAAAAATGCAGGCAAAGTATTTTTCAGATAAAATATTTTACAGGTAAAGGATTTTTAAAAAATATCACTATGTAGATCATCAGCCTAGACAAATAAAAAAGCCAGTGAAACTTGTAGCTATTTGCCAACACAGCATGTTAGAGTGTTGAGTGGTTTTTGGAACATCAATATGTAGTTCTTTTCTATTCCAGTTCTTCTTTGAAGACAGCTTTATCCCTCTTTTCTGAACGTGATGCTTTTGCTTTTAAATTATAAATGGGTTAAAACCTGTTTGTTTTTAAAGTCCTTCTTTATGTAACTCTCTTGGAACTGTTGACTACTGATGTGCAAAATTAATCACTGTGCTTAACTCTAAAATTACTACAAATATCTACAAAAAGGTAGATGCTTGAGAACTACTTAAGTATCAGGTTTCTGGAGATTTAGCAGTTTGGGAATTCGTGATTAAAATGGCTTCACTGGTCCTGAAAAGACACAATTTTATTTAAGAATTACTGTAAAAGAATAGGAAAAATTATTTACAGCACTCAGAAAAATGTAAATTTCCAAACACTACAAGTAAGAACTATTGGAACTGACTGTTCAGGTGATTATAAAAATGTTGTTTAATGGAGGCATTTTTTTATTATTATTAACAAGAATGGAGTTATTTTTACTTGATCATCACTTCCCTTACATGTTTTTATCTTCTTATTTTGATAACACACAGAAGGCTGAAATACTTAATCTTACAGTTCTTGTTAGAGCACAGAGCTGGTACACTGGCTTTACACAAGCTCTGGTGCTAGAGAGATATCAGAGGAGTGGCGTGGGCTCTAGGGACTTCAGTTTCTGTAACAGAAAGAGTGAAATAGGCTGCGACAAGCTTGAAGTGATTTTCATTTACAGTGGCAGGTGAAAACTGTAGTATTGCTGGACCAGGGGTAAATGAAATGAGACAAGCAAGAGCCATGTTGTCAGTGGCACAAAAACCTGTCTTCTTGACATTTCTGATTGAGAGCTTTCTTATCTACTCAGAAAAGTGGAGGCCACTCTTATCAAAGACAAATTAGGAGTAGGGTTGCATGCTTTCTGGATGAGGGACACTGTATATGCTGGTAATATCAGCTTGGTTTTGTCATGTCTGGACGATTCTTTTGAAGTATGGAAGTTGTGACTTAAATGCTCCTCTGCCTGAGTCCAGCCAGCACTGGGCACTTGGAATAAAACTCCCCTTTACTCAGCATGGGATTTAATTCTCAAAAATTCATTCCAAAGACAACATGGATAAAACCCATGAAAGTCTGACTGTGACAAGTGAGCAGGCTGCTGTGGAAAACCAGGAGATCAAGCAGCTTTCCAGAACTCATGACCAGTTGAAGAACTGCAGTTTCTAGGATAGAATGTCTTTCCTTTTAGCAAATACGAAATTCATTTTTGATAGGAGAGAGCATTGAAAATGGAGCACTGACATCTGAAATGAGCACAGCTGTTCCTTGTGAATATATTGCCTCAGGGATAAAGCAGTTGAATGTCCTGTCACTATTTTTGTTGCAGTCTCTTGAGGGCAGTCGCAGGCTGCAGCACTGGCCACAAGGAAAAAGCTAGAGCTGAGGTTCTGATGTGAAATCTTGCTATTACTGCTTCTGCTTAATTAATAGAACAAATATTGGTAGAGGTTTAAAATATAAATATTATTAGTGTTATGCATGAGACTTAAAATTCCTCCTGAGTGAACACCTGGTGAACAAATATGTAGCCCCTTTGGTTTCAGTGGAAGTGTCCTGGATCATAGCAATTGAGAAAAGAGGGGTTTATGTAGAAACAACTGATGGACCACAGGGAGAATAAGCAGTTTATAGGAAGCTGTAGGGAAGATGGACAATCTGAATTTAGATACTCTGCCTTATTACGCTGAAAGAAAAAATGCAGCGACAAGATCATTATCTAACATGGATACACACCAGTTAACTAAAAGACAGTGGGTTTAAGTGCTATGTGAGCTGGAAGCTTTAGCTGTTTGCTAAGGTGACTTCACTCCTCCAGGTGCTTTTTCTTTCATGTTTCCCATGTTACCCCAAGCCAAACGTGTAAGGATGTGCCGCTGCTTCACTGTGAGCTGCGCTTATGCTGGGGATGGGGTGAGATCCTGTTGCTGTCCACAGTGATCAAGCAGGAGACAGCAGATTTCCCTTTGCAATAAGAAACTCAGTGGAAGCAAAGAGAAAGCCAGAAATGACCAGCAGTGGAAATGTATTTACCATTATTTGAGGTAAAGGCCTGTGAATGTATCTGGAGGATTTTACTGAGCTTTTGTCATCATGTTTTTGTGGTAACTTCAATTTACCAAGAACAGTTCCAGAGAATCTCTTTAATACTGATTAAGACAATATAGCAACAGCACCTATGAGAGGAGGAAAAACAAACAAACAGAAAGATTAGCCTTTGCTAGACTCTTTCTTTCTGACTGTGGTAGAAGACAGCTTCACCTGTTATTCTTTGCCCTGAAGTTGTATAATGTGTTAAGCCTTTATGTCAGAGCATCAACATATCTGTGTATGGCTCTAGCAGGTGTATTGCAATTTTATCACATGTTACTGTCCTCACTTTGATCCTGCACTCATCTGTGTGGGCAGTAAGGTCTGGACTGCCTCACAGGGCTGGCCCCATAGCGACTCCTTGAAAACAGGAATGGCAGAGGACAGTAAGTGGTAACTGGCATTTTTCTGAGTTATACCAGTATGTATCTCAGACCAACAGGAAGAGAGATGACAAGCTCTTTTTCGTTAGTGTAACTCTCTTCGCAAAATATTTTGCTAGGAAAAGCTGAGCAATATCCTGTTGACTTGATTTGTCACAGCAAGTATGTCTCCTTGCTGAAGATTTTATACTAACAATTGCAGTTATGTTCAGAGTTGACACATAGGATACCTGAAATACAGACTCTCTTAAATTTAATAACCCACTTCCTGACATTCATGAGAGTTCAGTCTGTTGTAGTTTAAGGGAATTTAGCCCTTTACTCTCTTGTATACGTTGCTAATTTCTCAGCTGGGGCAGCACAAATTTCTATAAAGTTTACAAATACACTCAGTGAGACAGATTGAGAAAGGTGGAGGACAGGGATGGAAAATAAAAGTAGAATGATTGTGGAAGGCAGAAGGAAAGAAATAATTTATTTGGCTCATCACTACATAAAGTTATGATTTAAGTGGTATAAATAAGTTTTAGAATTAAGTGCATACATATATATCTCATACATTCTTGTCTCTACTTATTAGTTACTCTGATGCTCTTCACACATTTCTCTTTTTTTTTTTTTGTTAGGTTTATATTTACTGTTCTGTACCCCTTGTTATTAAGATTTCCTACCTTGGTTCCTCTCTTGCAAAGTGTGATGAGTAATATTCTGGAACAAACCTTATTGAGCAAAGTCACGTTTACAAAATTTAGAGCACCCTTGCTCACCAATTGCATTTGCAATGTTGTGACATTCTCATATTTGGATGAGTCCCTCAAATGAATAAAAATTGGTTTCTAGTTCTAGGCTGTGATTTCATCTGTAAATTGCACCGAATCACATAATGGTTGACATTGGAAGGAACATCTGGAGGTCTTCTGGTCAAATCCCTTTCCAAAGCAGGGCCACCTAGAGACAGTTGCCGAGGACTGTGCTGAGATGTTTTTTTAATATCTCTAGGGATGGAGACTTCCGAATTCCCTGGGCAACCTGTGCCAGTGTTCAGTCACACTCACAGTGAAAAAGTGTCCTGTTGTTCAGAGGGAGCCTCCTGTATTTCAGGTTGTGCTCATTGCCTCTTGTCCTGCCGCTGAGCACCACTAAAAAGAGCCTGGCTCCATCTTCTTTGTACTATCCATTCAGATAAATTAATTGTTAATTCAGAAAATAAAATAAAATTCTCCCTGTCCTTCCCCAACAAAACATCTTACAACCTTGCAAAGAGCTCACAGGTGCCTGCTTGGATACTGGATTTCTAATACTGTCTCCTGTTTCGTTTTTCAGATGGGCCCATCATTTGGTAACTCAACATTCCAGTCCAAAATAACAGAATCAGCTGATATTGTTGTTGGAATATGTTATGTGGTATTTGGTAAGTATGGTTTCATGGTATAGAGCTTTGGCTGTATTTGATATGGTAAGGAGACTTGACTGTAAAACTAAAATTTGTTTCTGACACAGATGAACTTCTTTATTCATAAAAAGGGAAAAAAAAAGCATAGAGTAAAATCATCAAAAGGTTTTTAACCTGTGATTATGTTAGGTACAAAAACTTTATTCCGTACCAAGGATATAAAGCTGGCCAGGAACACTGGTTTTTGAGGCCTTGGCAGTTCTCGGCCTCTGTATGATCATTGTTAAGTCTAAACAAGAGAGCATCTCTTCCGCACATCATTAAAAACCATAGAACAACATATCTTGACTCCTGCCTGAAGTAGAATACCAAAATCCATAATTAAAACATGTCTGGGAAGGTACTGGAAAGATCAGTTTTATGGTCAGCGTCCTGTCCCTGGCTTAGAAAGTGAGATTTCTGGGGAGAGGATTATGCTGTTGGAGAGGAGGCAAATTTATCCTCCACAGTCCTGGTCTGACTGAGGAGAAAAATCTAGATCCAGTCCTAAAGGTACCGACCGGTGTAACCATGAGCCAGAGGCCAGGAAACGCAACCCAGATGTCAATGCAGTCAGTAGGCATGGGTGATGTCTGGTGCTTCAGAAGATGGTGAAAACCCAAAAATATAGTGGCCAAATGACTGTCCTAACATAAATTTTCCTTCCCTAAGGAAACCAGTATTAGCCCTGAAGTATGGGATTAATGCAAAGTAAAATAGCACCAACAAAGAGTAAACCCATGAGTTTAGTCCTGTCAATGAACATTTGCATCCTAATGGCACACGTGTTTCAACATGTTTTCTCAATGTTTTGATTGGAAAATTAAATGAATGTAAGCCCTATTTATTTTAGAGTGTAGCTGTATATGGATAGCTGAGTTTGAGAAGACTTATAGCCTGGCTGGATAATGCATGTCAATTTAGAGACACATTGCTACAGTATTTCTACTCCTGAAAAAGCTGGTTTAGCTAATGATAGGGTAATTTCTTATCAGAAACCTCATGCTATTTTTCTACTGCCAGATGGACTGAAATTTTCTTGTGTAGCTTTATTTCTGGTTTTGCTGTTTTCTATGTGCTATTGACAACAAATAAGATGCAGGCCTCTTCACTGACAACACTGGTGATAAAATAGTGAAAATTTAATTTCTGTCCCATGTTCTCCTCTCCCATCTTTGTTCACCTAGTCATACAATATAGCGTTGCCTCACAACTTTCTTTTTAACTTTCTCTTTCTAGATCCTGTGATAGTCAACCACTCTCAGATCATTGAGTCTTTTTTTTCAGGATGTATCCCCAGTATCTACTATGGTAGTTGTACATATTAGTCAGTTGCTAATATGAAGAGGAATGGGAAACATGGAGAAGAGGTTTTCAGTAGGTAGTATTTTGTAAGAGTTGCACAAAAGATTTGAAAGAAAAATTATATGCTTAAAAAGAAAAAAAAATGGTTTAGATAAAATCTCTTCCCATCTCTTCCTCCAGGAATTTCACAATGGAAACATAGGTGAACTGGCATGGCTTTGACCATAAAGTCAGCCAGATCCCAAAGTGACTATGATGTCAGCTGGTACATACTAAAAAACTGTATATGGACTTGAGCTGGTAATTCATACAAGAACAGACACCAAGGGAAATAAAAGCAAAAAAAATAATTTGTGTCTTTGCTAAGGAAAAATATGATGATTGAGTCTTCTGTATTAAAGCCACTGAAGATATTTAAGTATAACTGGTATCTCTGATGTGGCCACAATTTTTGTGTTCTGGTTAAAATTAATCTTACTAGGAACAGTGAGAGAACATGTCCTGATAGTTTGATGATCTGTGCTCCTTGACCTCAGCCAACCTGATTCTGCTTAGGTAATGTTCCTGTCAGAGAAACCAAGTGATAATCAGGTTGAAATGTAATTGAAACATTGAAAAATATTAAAATATGGAAATACAATGAGAATAATAAAAAAAGATTGACTTTTACTGTGTTTTTATTGTTTGTTTTTTTTTTAAGTCTTGGAAGAAAAATGTTTGGAACGATGTTTGGAATTGAATTCAAGGAGAATGTTTTTTCTCTCTCCAGAAGATTTTAAATTACAAATATCTTAAATGGGTTTAAGGAGATCAGTGATGGAAAGGAATTTAGTATCAGTGTCTAACATTACTTGCTAATCTGCTGTTTCCTTGTGAGAAAATACCATAATCTGTAGAATACTTGGGAAAATTATGTTGTGTTTTTTTTCTTGTGAGAATATAATTAAATGAAGGGTATTCTCTTATGGGTATAATCCAAAGCCAGTGTTGGTTTGCAGTCTCTATGCAACTTGTTAACCTCAATTTACAGGTCAATATTTACCTATATTCTATAGGTAAAGTGTTGCTTTTTCCAAAGGTATGCAGGAACAAACAGTGAGGTCCACAAAAGCACTTGGTCTCTTTTCAACAGCTTGATTTCACATGGCGTTAATTAATGAACTCTTCCATTTATTAGGCATTCTTGTTTCCATGGCCCTCTGAAGCTTTTATATTTTAAAGTGTTGTTCTTGTGTGTCTGTAAAAGGCAGCTTAAAATTCTGGGTTTTTGCTCTCGTCTGACCTTCTAAACTGGTGGTCACCTAACTCTTATCTAACTTTCTGTATTAATGATAGCTTTCGATGCTGTTTAAAGGTAGAGAGCAAGCTGCTTGTTTTCTAGACTACTTACAGCCCTCTTAAGTTTCTTGACAGGTCTCATTGCAAAACCAGCATTCCCAGAGAAAATAACTCTATCTACACACAGTAGAGACATTACTTGACTACATTTTTCTCTTTCATGCATAATTCAGCATGCTTGCTATATTGTCTATTATTACAAGGAATTATAACAGGCACCTCTGAGAAAATGCCTCAAAGAGAAAGCAAGAAGGGTGAGTGAATGGAGAACTCTAGACCTGAAACTGGGAAAATGTGTGTGGTGCCAGATGGATATTGTCTCTGAGTTAATTAATGCCAGCTTCCTACAGGGAAAATGTTTTGGCATTTTTTTTTGGCAGGCCAGTTAATTTAACGGATAAAATTATTCATTAGATCTTTGTAGGTAGTTTAATGAACAAAACAGGAAGAAACAAGGAAAAATGATAAAAAATTTTCAAAACCCAATTTAAATATAAAGAAGAGAAAACAAATATAAAAAAGAGACAAGTTTATCTGATAAATGCTAGTTATGATGACAGCACATTATTCTTGTGCAGGGAAAAAACGGGGATGGCTGAAAGTAACTTTTTCTTCATCTTGTGTTTCTCTGCAGGAATATGCTCCTTGTGTGGTAACGGTATTCTCCTGTATGTCTCCTATAAGAAAAAGAATTTGTTGAAACCAGCAGAATACTTCATTATTAACCTTGCCATCAGTGACCTTGGTATGACTCTGACATTGTACCCTCTAGCTGTAACCTCCAGCCTTTCACACAGGTTTGTTCACTATGCACGTGATATTTAACATCCTCCGCAGGCTCTGGAGGGCTGTGTCAGTGATGAAGACTGAATTACTCTGCCACTTTGCTTGTCATAAAAGTGGAAATTAATTAGAGTTATTGAGAGAAGAATGCTTTGTAACAGCAGTCTTATGGAGTGCTGATGTTAGTGTTTGTGTCTATTGGAGGTTACTACCTTCTTGATTTCTGCAGAGCCAAGAAGATTTTTGTTCCAAACATCCACTTCCTAGTGTGTTTATCCTTTATGGGTAGTATTATTCAAGTGACGGTGAAATGCTTCAGTTTTTTTGTCAGTTGGACAGTGAAAACTGGTACCACAAAAAGAAAACCTTGAATTTACTTATGATCTCCCAACAGTAGTGCTAGTGCTGATGCATAGAAATGTGGTGTTCTGGATTAATTTTTAGGCCAACACTCAGAATGTAGAACTTCTTTCTTCCTTCCCCACTTCTCTCCTCTTTATCCACATGAATTCAACCTCATATCGTTGTGCAAGATCTATTTTTTGTGATCTTTTAAAGTTTGGGAGGTTTAGGAGACTTATTACCATACCTCAGATAGTATTTGTGCAATCCAGGCAGTATGAAAGTGTTTGAGAGAAGGGAACAAGATAGAAAAGCTGCAGGATTTGGGATAGGATGGTATTTATAATATTATGGTTTATCTCAGTTATTGCAGAATGTCCCGCAACTGTACAGATGTGCATATACAGTGTTGATTTGGCTTCCCAGAACACTTTACTGAGAAGCCTAGGAAGGCGTGTTTAATAATGCATTTAAGTAGAATTTATTTAACAAAAGGGATGGGAGCACCTCACCCAACATAATCCCTGGGTAATTTTTTCTTTTCAATTAACCAAAATTAAAAAAATGGTTTTGGTTTGATGTGACAAAATCTCACTCTGTCTTTCTCCCATCTAGTTTTCTCTCATTTTGTCATCAAAATAAAAAATAAGAGAAAAAAATTCAGTAATTTTTCAGTTTTTACCACATAACTTCCTCTGTTAAAATATTGCTAAATATATTAACTTATGGAGGTGATGTCTTCAAAATCTAGAATGGGGCTTCTGATAACTGCTACTGCAAATACTGCCAGTGTCTGAATAGAAAGGGAGGATGTATAGAGAGTCAGATCAAATTTTTGTTTTTCTGGAGAACCTTCAGAAGAGAATGTGTTGATTTTGGTGAAAACTAGTTTCAAAAATGTATGTAAAGATAGCAGAAATAATAATAAGATGTATTATTTTATGACCTAGGCCTACTAGTGACAAGCATTACAATTTTTCTCTTCAGAATGATAATCATTACGTTATACTGCTTTGTATTTTATAAAAATTTAAAAAAATTAAATGTGAATTATAAAATTAAGCAGGACATGATTACTTTACTGGTTGTAAGTTTTTCCAGTGATAAAAACTTCCAGTCGTTGATCATTGACGAACAAATAATTTAATCATGCAGTTTTATTGAATTTTTAAGGCTACAACTGTTAATATATTTCTACCATTTATTATTGCATTTAAGAAAGAAGGATAGCATTTAAGAATTAACTTTCTTGCTTATTTGCCAGGTGGCTGTATGGGAAACAGATTTGCTTGTTCTATGCATTTTGTGGGGTGCTGTTTGGGATATGCAGTCTCTCAACACTGACATTACTGAGCACTGTGTGCTGCCTCAAAATTTGTTTTCCAGCTTATGGTAAGCTAATTTTTCTGTCTTAAATGACTCAATTTTTCATGTCAACATAGACCGCCATTTCTGGGTTGCATATCCTAGAGTGTATTTTTATAAAAGCTATCTTTTACATCCAGGCAGACAATTCTTATTTCTGTGATCATTGATAACTAACTATAGGGCTGGATATATGCAATTGATTAGTTTTAAGCTCTTTTAAGTCAGGGCGATAATTTAGAAACATGGAATAAGAGTTCCAATCTGAAAGCACTAATTTTGTCAGAGTTTATTGCTACATCTTGATACAGATTTATTCATAAAGATTTATGTTGTGCTAAGTGTCCTACATGTATCGGAGAATTCAGCTACCTAATTTTTTTGCAAATTGCTGTGAACCATGCCCTGTTCTTATAGACCTTCAATATGCTATAATATTTTGCAACTATTAAGGTTATCCTTCTTATTTACCCTGCTCAGGTGCCTGCATATAGGAAACTCCATGCAGACATGGCAACCATGCTTATTTTCACTGATTGTTCTGTGTCTTCCAGGAAACAGGTTCAGGAGAGAACATGGACAAATCTTGATAGCCTGTGCTTGGATTTACGCAGCAGTTTTTGCCTCTTGTCCCCTAGCTCATTGGGGAGAATATGGAGTGGAGCCCTATGGCACAGCCTGCTGCATTGACTGGCGTTCCACCAACATAAATACTGTGGCCATGTCTTACACTGTAGTCCTCTTTGTTTTCTGTTTTATTCTCCCTTGTGGAGTAATTGTCACTTCTTACTCTCTTATTCTGGTAACTGTGAAAGAATCCAGGAAAGCAGTGGAACAGCATGTCTCCGGCCCTGCCAGGATGAGCAACCTGCAAGCCATTACTGTCAAGGTATACGAAAGTTAGCCTTTGGCAGGCTGTTTTTGGCATAGCTGGGGAGCACCATGTAAGGACCAAGAAAGTTCCTGAGAAGGGAATAAAGACGGAAAACAAAATTGGTCCTTACTGCATTTTTATCTCAGACAACAGTATGGTCTTGTGTTGATTTTCTCTATGGCAATGAATTGCTAAATATACAAGTAGTAGCCATGTTGTTTCTGGAGGGTGATAATTGAGCTAACAGAGCTTCATTACTTGGGAAAATTAAGATTTCAGACTTTTGATCAAAGGAAAGATTAAAAATTGGAGCACTAAGTTAAGGTGAGTTTGGGTCTCATGCTCAGGCACTACTGCTTATGCAGTAAGCCAGTCTGAGTTAGTGACTTCTGTTTGCTCAGCTACAGACATCTGAGAAGATCCATGTGTAAGCTTTATATCATTAAAGAGTTTAAATAGTAATGTAGAGATCAAATTATCTTGTGTATGACAGAACTAAGGACAAAAGTCACAGAAAAGTTTATCTCTAAATACTTTTTGAACCTCTGAAGGTTTGCGTTTCACTAGATTATAGTGAAATTAAATCGGTGGTTGCAGAAGTTGTGGAAATTGTTTCTTGTTGCCAAACTGTCCCTTTCCAGGAGATCAGATCTTTCTTTTTTAATATACCAAAAATAAGAGGAACTTTGCAGCTGACATTAGTTGTGCTTTACTCTTAGATAATGTATCTCTTGAAAGACATGAGTGTTACCTCTTGACTCTTAATTATCTCCAGTAGAAAATCTTTGTCTGCTTGATTTCAGTGAATTCTTCTCTCACTTGTCTAGTTATTTGTTTGCATGTCCTTCAAAGTATCTTCCTCACCACCCTTCAACTTTCTGCTTGGAGTCATCTTTGGTCCTTATCTTCTCTTTCTGTTCAAGAATACAGATACTTTCATTTCCAAATACAGTTGGATATCTCACAGATGTGCCTCTGTGTAGATGACCTTCTTTCTCTTTTCATACTAACAAAATTGGTCTCTTTCTGACATCTCTTCAGATTACCAAGTGCAGTGTAGCTGCAGTAGACATCTTAATCTGTCTCATCACCCCCTCTGAGTATCTTGGTTTTGACTGCCATGGGAAACACCATCCTCCTGTCTACCATAGGGTCTTGTAAACAAAGTATTTTCCTCAATCCAAGCAGCTTGAGAACTGAGTTATGTCCACATCTTACCTACTCCTACTTTGTAATAACTCAAATAGAACATATCCCAGCTCTTAAGTATATTCCTGCCCCATTCTGGCTATTCAGTAGACATTAATTTTCTTAAGTCTTTCATCTGACTACAAAATATTATCCTTTAATTCTTTAATTAACTTTTAAGACTCTTCATAGCTTGTCCTAATTGACCTCTATGCTCCCATTCAGCGAGACCAAGATACTGGTTACACTGTATGCTCACAACACTCAGAAATGTGCATGCATGTTCACAGAATCACAGAATCGCCTAGGTTGGAAAAGACAATCTATTCCAACCATTAACCTCACACTGACAGTTCCCAACTACACCAGATCCCTCAGCGCTATGTCAACCCGACTCTTAAACACCTCCAGGGATGGGGACTCCACCACCTCCCTGGGCAGCCCATTCCAACACCTAACAACCCGTTCTGTAAAGAAATGCTTCTTAATATCCAGTCTAAACCTTCCCTGGTGAAACTTGAGGCCATTACCTCTTGTCCTATCTCTTGTTTCTTGGTTAAAGAGACTCATCCCCAGCTCTCTGCAACCTCCTTTCAGGTAGCTGTAGAGGGCGATGAGGTCTCCCCTCAGCCTCCTCTTCTCCAGACTAAACAACCCCAGTTCCATCAATGCTACTTGTCATTCTTATGAGTTCCTTATAATAAACACTGACAAAATGAAAACAATATCTCCTTGAAAATTTCCTTTGTGATGTTAACACAAAAAGTTATGCTGGTATAACATAGAGGTTGATACTGGTTGGGCTGCTGGAGCACTATCAGAACTACTTATCATGTACTGACAAGTATTTCTTCTTTTATTCCCTGATTTTTCCCCTCAAAATTACTGTCATCTTCACTGTTAGATGGTAAACTCTTTGAGTTACTCTTAGACTGCTTATCTGCAGAGAATCTCACCCTGGAATAATAATAATAATACAAACAACAATTACTTATACATGATAAACTGCTAATAGGATGGTTTAAGTCAAACTCATAAAGGCAGAGAGGAGAGAAGAGATGCTTTTGGGGTTTTCTTTTTTTAAGAAACTGCTAAAACAATCCACCCAAAACATGTCAATTTTGTGGCATGCTTGGAATAATTATTTGTTGAACTGTAGTTCTTCCTGCTGGATTTGAGCCACAATACAGACTACCTTGTAGCACCTGTCAATTTAGAGACAATTTATAGCCCATTCTTCCTCCAGCCTGTTCCATCTTTCCTCTGACATTAGGTCACTGTAACTTAGGAGTCCTGGTCAGGTTTGGCCTGTGCCTCCACAGTCTGATCCAGCTTCAGCTGAAGTGCTTGGACATTGCTTCAGTCTTGAAAAGCAAAATCCAGAAAATGATACTTAAAATGGGACTTAGACACTTAAGAGTCTAGCTAAGCCCAGAAACTGAATTATGGAAGCTCTTCCTTGACCACTGCCGATGCCTCAAGGCTCCAGGAAAATGCCACAGGTTCATCTGTAAGCATAAATGTTTCCCAGGTTCCTGCAGTTTGCTTTTAATCTGTACTGTCCTGCACACTAAGTGGCTATCTCTTTCTAAACCATGTTAACATAACCAGACCATTCAGTTCAATTTAGGCCCACTTTAGTTTGTTTATTAGTAATTGAATATTTTTATTAGAAAAAGAACAGTAAAATACAGATAACATTCACTATCACTAATGTACTTCCCATGTTAAAAGATCTGTCTGTAGTGTTTTTTTCTGTGATATTTAGAATGACAATAGCAAGACTGTTAGAAAATGTAATGGGAGCTGAATAGTTCTCTTAGTGCTTTTGTGCCTGTGAATTTGCAAGGTTGGCTAACTACTGATATTGCTTTTATTATTGTATAGTGCCATAAAAATCAATTATAATGCATACAGAGGACACTATTGTTCTCATGTGATCTCTTCACAGATGCATGGGTTTGCCAGCTTCTGGAGAACACATGCTCTGAGCATATAGATGAGATGGATAAATATTATAAATACAAGTAGAGATGTAGAAAATTGCCTCTTCTCCAGGAGTTCCCTGGGATTAAGTCATTTCAGAAACACATCCTAGTTCCCCCTAGATGTTACAGGAGAAGAACCACCATGTGTGTAACTTCATGTCTCATCAAATATTTTTCCAAATACTATCTCTGAATGCTCTTCATTACATTCAGTTTAAATAACAAGGGGTAAACCTTTGACCTGGGAGATTCTGTTCAATTTTTTGTTCTGATTCAAACTTCATATATGACCTCGGACAAATCTCCTGGTACTTAACTTGTATTTCTTTGTGGCTGTAATTTGTGGTACCTCTTAAATAGCTGATTTAAAACACTTATATATCATTTGGCTGAATAGGAGAAGCTTGACTAATCCACATCTCTCTCCTAAAATTTTTTATTGAAGAAACTGAGTGTCTAACTTTGTTCTTATGGAATGCAGTGATTTGCAGAGAAACAACACAAATCTACACACCATGGAGGTTAATTGGTCTTAAATTGGATTTCTGCGATGCTTGGGGTTTTTTTAATCCTCATTAAATTATTTTTTTATTAAATCAATAGAAATTTTACCATCAACATTAATGGAGGATGTTGCACTGCTCTGAAACTGGAAGTATTATATATCCACTGGTATAAGCAATCTTGAAAGCTGTGGCTAATTACAGGTGGGAAAAATCTATGAACATAATAGGAAATATAATTAAAATCAAACTGGATAAAGGTTACTCTTCAAAGAAGACTTATAGTTTAGAATAAAAGATGCTAAATCTGTATAATTCATTGTAATGGGTAAATCTACTCCTGAAGTAAAAGAAGAATTACAGCTGTTCAATGCTTTTCTTGATTTTGTTCACCTTAAACAGATGCTTTAGTTACATTAGTGCATTACTTACACTATTAACTGTATAATATTTATTGATCTGAGGTGGAGACAATTGGCTTTGGGCAAGCATGGGCGAATCTGGTTGACTGATAAAGAACGTGTTGAATGTGTCTTACTGTCAGGCTTGTTATGGCAGAAAATAGACATTTAATTTGGGGAGAATGTGAAATTGAGATTCTGTTATTTTAATATAGATGATCACATTTATGGCTGACTTCTGTGCAGCATAAACATTGATAGTAGTGAAGAGTGAAAGAAGAAGGGCTTTTAGACTCCTATGTAAGAATGGATCAGAAAAACCTTTCCATAATGCTTTAGACCTTTCAGTAAAGTTGTCTTCATTTTTGTGTGGTCTCATTTGACTAGTTCATTACACCCTAGGCTTTCCAAATGTGCAGGTCCTATGAAATCATGTATACTTTTTGTAAGCTGTGTGCTAATCGTAAGACTCACCTTGAAATATATAGGCAGCTACTAAAAAAATCGGGGCAGTAGCAATTAGCATTAAAAATGTTTTTTGCCATATTTTAGCGAGACAGTTGAAGAATTACCTTATCTTGCACAACTCAGCACGATTAAGCTCAGCAGATACAGTGACATGCTGTCTCTAAGTAAAAATAAACTTATAAAAGAATAAGTGAACAAAATGATGCCAGATTGCTTAAAAAAAATGCTGCCAAAGGTCTGTTCCAAGGTCTTGAGAGCAGAGTAATCATTGGAAAGACACCCACTGATTTGTTTTAGAGTAGACACCGGTATGAATCAGGTGGGTTTTTTTCTGAACCACAGTACTGTATCAGTAGTTTATTGTTTTTACTTTTTTTACTTTTTTGTGATTTGTTGAATGAAGGGAGGAGTAAAATTCATTACATGAATTTTTGAAGCTTAGCCTGTGAATTTCTAATTTCTTTTACTTCTTCCTCTGTTTTAGCAGTGTGTTGGCTCACAGGCTTATTATTTTGCAGAAAAACAAAGTAGAGGTTGTAATAGTTCCTTGAGGCATAAAAAAATCAGTGGAATTAATTTGCTGCTTATAAGCATGCATTTGCACTCTCACAGATTTTTGAAGACTTGCATTTACCCTGTCAGAAACAATTTGTAGGAAAAACTTTTTATTCTCAGCAGAACAGCTTCACCCATAGCAATTCCTTTAAAAGTGAAAGGAGAGAATATCATTTTATTGACTTTGTCGTAGTCTTATCTAATTGCCTCTGAGAGCTCATTTCTCCTTCTTTGCAGCTTCTGGAAACTGAGAATCCTTTAAAGCTCTGCTGCAATAATCATGTTGCATAAATAAATAAAGAAAAAATAGGCACTTGCTGCAAATCTTTTCTGTTTTGCAGACAAGAATGAATTTGGCTGCCAAAGTAAGCAAATCAGAGACAAATGATGGGCCATATGTGATTCACAGGAAGGACAGCATGTAATTCTCTAAATTTAAATTACAACCTTGGGAAGTCTTGATTCTTCTAATTCATTAATGCTCCAGACTTCTTATTCAAAAGCTTTTTGCAATATATTTCTTAAAAAGCAGAAAAATTACTTCTAACTTTCTATTTTCAACTCTTTATTATTACAGTGAAGTATGCTTTATTAATAATTTTGTACCAGGAACTTCCATATGCTGGAAATTCTCTTTTGTACAAAGAAATACTTGAAGTCAAGACATGCAAGATACTGAATACATTCAAACTCTTCTTCCCTGCCTATTCCTACCATTTGTCTCAGACATGTTGGACAGACTGGCCCTGACAGCATGCGGGTTTACCTCATCTGTGCCTACAGGCTACAATTGTTCTGCTCTTTGTAAAAGATCTTGGGAGGCAAAGGGTTTTATAAGTCCATGGCCAAACTCAAAAGTATCTGTCCTGAACTTGAACAAGAAACTCTTCTTTCCCATGCCTTCTGTACATTGCTCCTTCCTACTGATATTCTTGGTAATCCTGATAATGCTAAGCAATAATGCTGTAGTCTTCATACAGGTATATAATGTTCAGTTGAAAGTGAATGTTTTTTAGTCAGCTTATTATCTAGATAGAAGAATTTTCTATATCTTCTCTGCTGTAGTGAATGTGTTGATGTATCAAACATTAATTTGAGTCCCAAATGAGTTCATTATAGGGAGGGTAAAGTATAGTGAAAAAATACTACAGAACTCTCATAATATATTTTCAAATTCTGTTCATATTTCTGGACGATATTCTTCTGTAGATTAAATTTTTAAACATAGAGTTGGCTGTTACATTGAAGCTACTGCATTATATTTGGAGACTTAAACAAGAGTTCTTCAGGCTGGTCAAAGATCTGCAGCTTGTACTGATTTAGTGGAATTTGTGGATAATTGACACACTGTCAGCTGTTAAGTCTGAAATTGTAGGCAGGTGCTAAAATAGTGACACATGTGCCGAGTTGTAGATGTTCGGGACTGAATGATCTAAATAATCTAGATGGTCTGCATTAAAACTTGCTGAAATTACATGACAGATATATAAATAATTCAGTATTTATATATTTTATAGTTAAGAAGCAAGCCCACTATGTACTATTATCTAATGGTATCTATGTGAAGCTTACAGTTATAGCTCCATGCTTACAGTTACAGCTCCATGCTGGGCTATGAAAAGGTAAGAAAATTATCAGCAATGTCTCCTAATATCTTAACATTCATAATTTTTTACCTATGTTGAAATCTTCACTTGTTATTTGAAATACTGATTGATGTAAACCTGCCTTGAATCCTTAGGGCAGCCTAGTATCACAGGTGTAAGGTACATGTCTGTTTCCTTGAATTCTAGAGTATATGCAATCTATTTTGTTGTGGAAATAAATGTTACTAGAATGCAAAGGAGCTGGTACTGTTAGATGCTGTAGGAGTGCAGACCCAGAAAACTGAGAATCCAGATGTCTTCCTATCAAATTAGGAAGCAAAAGGCAGCAGATAAAAGCAAATGAATCTGAGGAGTTGTAGCAGGAAATTGTGGTAATTTCTATTGTCAAAGTAAAGCAGGCCAAGGATCATAAGCACTGGCCCACTGATTGCCCTGTTGCTTAGCTGTTAGCATGCTCCCTCGTGTGGTTTTTACCCGTGCCTGGGCATAGGCCAGGAGATAGCGCAAACCAAAAGGTGATATGGGCAAGACTGTGGCACATTTGTCTTGTACCTGTTCCCTCTTGTACGGGTTGCTAGTATTATCCCAGCAGCATCTGCGCTCTAACATGATCCTAACACCCCTTCCTAGGTCATGCAACAAATACTCTCCTTCATGCAATAAAACCACTTTGAACTGAAAATAAAAAAGTACACCGAACCCCCAATAATTATGTCTTAAGCCCACCAAGACACCAAGAGAATGCTGGTGAGACGCAAGGCCCAACACTATGCAGTGTGGAGGTGACTAGTCTCTGTTAGATTCATAACAGTGGTCCCTGAGCTTATTTTATTTAGCAGTTTAGCCGATGAGACTATAAAACCCAGTCTTCGTGTCCAGGATACATGTACAGGTACTGTGTGTTGGTTGTTAGATGGAGCCCCTTTATAACATGTCTGGAATGCTGGGGAGAGGTTCTGGAGGTTAAGTTTTCTTTGCATACCTGAGTCTAGCTGAGTGGCACTATGCAGGAGAAAGCTTTATGTCTGAGTAGTTTAAGTAGGAAAATGAATGATATCAATTTAGTTTTTCCAGCAAGAGAACTACCAGTGTCAGGCAGCCTATTGGCCTGTTGCCACACCTACCATGATAGTGCCCCATCCTGTCTCCTGCTCCTTTTGGTGCAGTCTTGTACTAAATGAATGACAATGAAAGATTAGATAGACTTTTTTCATGCTGATGCTTTTATATCATGATCTTAGCATGTTCGTTGTCAATCTTAATTCCTCTGCTCAGTGTCTGTGATGTCAAATCTGTTTGCCTTACTAAAGACATAAATTTGCTCAGTGAGACTTCTGGCTTCTGATTAAATCTGGAATAGTGGGCTACAGTTTGGTCTGAAATTATTATTTTGAAAACTTGTGATTCCCATTTCTAGATTTCATGCTGTGGTGGGCTGACCCTGGCTGGATGCCAGGTACCCAGCAAAGCCTCTCAATCACTTCCCCTGATGAGATGGCCAGGTGAGAGAAAATATAACAAAAGGCTTGTGGGTTGAGATAAGGACAGGGGGATCACTCAGCAATTACCACCATGGGCAAAACAGACTCAACTTGGGGAAATTAGTTTATTTATTACCAGTCAAATCAGGGTAGAAAAACAAGAAAATAAAACCAAATCTTAAAAGCACCTTCCCCCCACACCTGACTTCTTTCCAGGCTCAGCTTTACTCCTAATTTTCTCTACCTTCTCCTGCCCCAGCAGTACAGGGGGACAGGGAATGGGGGTTGTGGTCAGTTCATCACACATTGTCTCTGCCGCTCCTTCCTCCTCAGGGGGAGGACTCCTCACACTCTTCCCCTGCTCCAGTGTGGGGTTCCTCCCACAGGAGACAGTCATCCATGAACTTCTCCAACATGAGTCCTTCCCATGGGATCCAATTTTTCAAGAATTGCTCCAGTGTGGTTCCCTCCCACGGGCTGTAGTCCTTCAGGAACAGGCTGCTCCAGCGTGGGTCCCCCGGGGTCACAAGTCCTGCCAGCAAACCTGCTCCAGCGTGGGCTCCTCTCCCCATGGGTCCACAGGTCCTGCCAGGAGCCTGCTCCAGCACGGGCTTCCCACAGGTCACAGCCTGCTTGGGCACATCCACCTGCTCCGGCGTGGGGTCCTCCACGGGCTGCAGGTGGATTCTGCTCCACCGTTCACCTCCATGTGTGCAGGGCACAGCCTGTCCCACCATGGGCTGCACCACGGGCTGCAGGGGAACCTCTGCTCCGGTGCCTGGAGCACCTCCTGCCCTCCTGCTTCACTGACCTTGGTGTCTGCAGAGTTGTTCCTCTCACATATTCTCACTCTCTCTGGCTGCAGTTGTGCAGCAACTTTTTCCCTTTCTTAAATATGTTATCACAGAGACACTACCACCACTGCTGATGGGCTCAGCCTTGGCCAGCGGCAGGTCCCTCTTGGAGCCGGCTGGCACTGGCTCTGTCAGATACAGGGCAAGCTTCTAGCAGCTTCTCACAGAAGCCACCCCTGTAGCGCCCTGCCCTGCTACCAAAACCTTGCCACGCAAACCCAGTACGCATGTTATCTAATGCAAGTAGTCCAGCCTGCCAAGATAATTCTTCAGGATACAAAAATGCATGAGGCTCGGGGTGACACTCACTGATGACACTTTTGCAGTAAGCATGCTTTGCATCTGTTTATACTGGCCAGGACAAACTGGACGTGACCTGTGAAAAGGATGAGCGATGATTCAGGCTTGCAGCACTGAAGACCAGATGCTTACATGTTAATTCACTTTTAGAAAGTACTGTTGAGGCATATATGTTTAGGTTTTTTGAACATGATTGACCAATTCCTACTAGGACTACTTACAAGGTTTTTAAAATCCTTTTTAAAAATAAATCAATTTTAAAATAAATTCAGCCAAAATGAGTTCCTAGAAACCTGCCTGGAACATAACTTTGAAATAATGCTTCTCAGAAGCAATTAAATGTATAGATATAGACTTTTTGTAATGCATGTGTTTTCATTCTTCATGTACTTCCTCTTAATTATAATGAGTAATGCTTTATGATATGGGTAGTTTAATCCAAATTACCTTGGTGACTGTGATAAGGAAAGATGAGAGCAAAAATGAGGAGAATGGCTGGTGCACTGTGTATACAGTAGAACTGCAAATCTGGAAATCTTTTCTAGATGTTGGTAGTTTTCCATAGGCCAGAGACTTTGTTATTTGGAAGCAGATTGGAAGTGACAAATACTTTTCCTGGTGGGGTGTGGAAAAACATGGGTAGTTTCAGATTTTTTTTTTTTTTAATGTATCAAGTGTGGTTGGTGTGTTGTGTTTCTAGTTCTAATTTTTATAATCTTGATGGACAGATTGAGAAATCTGGACTGGACATGCAAAATTACACATTCCATTGTGAGCATGATTAGAGATGCATGAGAAAAAGGCATTTTGTTGTTTTTCTAAAAAGTTTAGATATTCTAGAGGATTTTGTATGTACAATTACAGGATATGTATGCATAATTTTAGTGTGCATGTTCTCAAATACATATATGCTTTTGCATGTGGAAATGAGTAATATTCTGTTGAAAACATGGGGCAAAATAGCTCTACGAGTTACACATCTAGAAGTTAGGCAGCAAGAATTCAAATAAGATATTTCTGTTGTAATAATTTTTTGAATAAAAAACACAATGATCAAGTGGTTTATGTTTTTCAATTAGTTTTCAAAAGACATGATTTGATAACATCTGTTTTTCACTTACTTTAAACCAGTATCTTTGCAAGTAACACGACTTTGCTTCTGGTAGGCTGACAGCAAGGTGCTGCTGCCTCTTTGTGCCTGGGTAACTGGCTGGCTGTCATTGCATCAGGGGTATTCTCACCAGTGGTTCGGTCCTGTAAAGCATCATTTACTTAAAAGTGTCAACAAGCTGAATTCACCCTGTCTCATTCAGTACGTACTCCAACAAACATCTAGTTTGAAATAGTTGAATCAGATTTTTAGCTTGTGCCAATAGCCAGGGCTTGTTCCAGTCTGCGTGAGTGAACTGACATACACCAGCTGTGCTATGTATCCTGTGATGATATTTTTATAACATCCCTGTACGATGGACAGAACTGTAGGGATTCTTCTGTCCTGTGAGAATTTTGAGTGGAGATCCCTTATTCTGAACAACCATTTCAGGGGTAAAATTAACTTATCACTGGAAATAACTTACCTGAGGCAGAAGTAAAGGTTTTTTCCTGACATATTCACAGAATTCTAGTTGGTTATTGAGGCCTGAATTACAGAACAGATGTAGCTTTGTTTCTGTCCTGCTATGTACATTTTTAGGTGACCTTTGGCCACTGTATTAGGCACTGAATTAAGAAAGTTTTTTAGAAGTCATTGGCAAGTTAAGTATGAACCAGTAGGAAAAAGCAATGCTCACTCACAAGTACTCCATCCCTTACAGTGAAAGAGCTCATGGAAAACATTATTTTGCTTTAAATTTTTTTTCTGATATTTTCTTTGACCAGTTTATATGCAGGTAATTGAAATCCCTCTTCATGGCTGTCTCGTTATGCTTTGTTGCCTCCTTAGTTTCACTGGAACAGTGTACCTTCAGTAACCTATTTCTGATCATTTTAGGAAAACTGACCACTGCACATACAGTATTTCAGAGGTAGCTAAGATATGGTTATACAAATACACCATGTCTCCAAGAATGTGTACTAAAGGACATGTCTTTGAAGGTGTAGCGTGCCTCTACAATGTTTCCCCATTTGTTGTCCTTATACAACTCTGCTGTTGTTCTTGTTTGCTGACAAAACCACAAGTGTCCTCTGCTTTGGTACTTTGGTGGATTTCTTGTGAATGTTCACAAAGTTTCCCTGTACTTGCCTCATTGAAATTATCCTCTTTTGTTGTGTTTATGAAAATCTTGATGTTCTTTGCCATTCCACTAGTCAGCCCACTCCTCACATGCATCTTCTTGGAACCATGTTAGTCATTGTTGGTCTTGAGGAGATGGAGATAATTCATCAAACGCCTGGCTTGAAACTTCTTACCATGGGCAGAAAGTGTTAAGTGTTTTCCAAACTCTGTTGTGCTAAAATTCAGACTTCTCAACATGTGGCATGACAATATAAATGATAATAACAAAGTCTCTTTCTGCATGCATGTATTTAGATGTACAGTTGATATGCTCAGATATCTCAGAAGGGTTTCCTTTTGCTTATTTGTGCTCCACTAAAAGTTAGTTGTCTTAAGTACAGCCTCAAAATTGTTAGTGACAAAGACCTGAGAGCAATCCATCACATCTATTTTAGACATAGATATTTGAGTGATATCAGTTGCTTCCAGAAGATATGTCTCTTTTTCCTTTGATGTTATAAAAAACATAGACTGACTAGATTTAGAATGTAAATTTTTTGATAGCTCAAGTTATGCAAGCTTAACCCCATCCTTACTGTAGAAACTGTATTGATGCAGTTTGGGAAGTTGGCTGAGAGGTCCTTGAAAATGTGTGGCAATTTTTTTTTCATAGGAACAATGTAAAGCCTATCACAATCCCAAAGACTAATTGATACCATAAATAAGCCACCTGGGAAATGCACCCATCGATTCTAATGTCCATTTCTTCTTAATGTGATTCTGAAGGGCCAAGGCATATTACTTGCCACAGAAACTGCTTTTAGTTTAAGTCTTGAATGCAGGCCATGGACAGTTGAGGATTACAAAACCATGCATATGGCACCAGCACATCCGTAGATAGAGCCAGACCTTCAGCTGATGTAAAGTAGAATGCTATAGAAAAAAAGAGAAAAATTAAGTTCACCCCATCTTGCGGATTTGTCTCTTCATCATTTCTTAGCTGTCTCATTCTGCCAAGATACCTTGTTTCTCAAGTCTGTCAAATGACTTTAACTTTGGACTTCATGTGAGCTCTAACAGGTTAGAGCTCTAAATGATTATCAGCCATAAATAGTAAATTTCTCCAGTGCCAGTATTATTATAGTGGATGGCTTTCTAGAGACAGATGCTAATTCATAAACAGATTTTAGCCTAGTAGAAAAAACAGTTAAATGCCATAGACATTCCTCATAAAACTTGTAGTATATATTTCCTGGCAATCACCATTCATTTCTTCTTGCAAAATAAAATTTGTGAGACTACTAAATTTAGGGAGAAAATAATGGCATTTTGAGGAGCCCTCTATGCCTTAAAGGAATGTAATACATATTTCTCTGGTGTTTGTGCTCAGGGCCTCTTTCATTCTCACTCTCAACACAACGATGTCATCTCTCTTAATAAAAAACCCCATGTTTTTTGCAACCTTGGATCTATAGCCAGAGCCTCGCTGAGAAAAGTGGTGGATTTGCAGTTAACTGAGTTAGTTAGCAGCTCTGTACTCCCACTTGCAGAGGGCAGCTCAGGCAGGTGGCACAATTAGTGGCTGAAAACAAAAGCCCTTTCCTTATGTATTTTCTTATGTCCCTTGGATCCATTGCTACTGTAAATTCTCTACTGTCTTCCTTACTTGGAAATACATACTTTTGGCAAGAATGGACTTGCAAAACTTCTTCAAGAGCATGAATATTCTTGTTTCTATCTTTAAAATATATGTGCACTTGTTACAAGCAGTACTTAGAACGATGTCCAGCAGGTTAGTCTTCCTATATATGCTGATGCTTACAGTTTACTTCAGATTTCTCAAGGTTTATGTGTAAAATCTCTGTGACAATTTATACTAAGAACCCGTTGGTTTTTGGTTGGTTGTTGGCAGTTTTTTAAAAGTCTTTCCCGGGGTTTCATCATAGAGTTTATTAGGAAAAACAGTTATTCGGTGGGACTTAACTTACATTCATTAATTTGATTCACCTTCAGGGCTAATCTGTTTTTCTGCTGTCAGGTGCCTGTGAGTGGCTCCAGTTGAGCACCAACAGTAAAATTATTGAAGACACTCTGTAGCCAGGAAAACCAGTATTACTCATGAATTAGACAGTAGATGGGCATGGCTTTGCAATCCAGACAAATGTTTCCCCAGAATGATATATTTTCTTTCAGGTTGGATTCCTTTTTGGTCTAAAAAGAGTTTTCATTTCACTTTAGTGAAGAGGAGGAGAAACGTAGGAGGTGATACATTTTAACTTTGAAAGTTTCAGGTAGAAGTAAGTTTCAGACAGAACATAGTTGATAGAAAAATATGCGTTTGGATAGCAGTTGAGGTATGATGGAAGGCTTGGGGAGACTTTTAATAAGGGGGTTCAATCAGGTGGTATTTTTATGCACATACTATTTTGGTGGCTGCTTTTCTCATGCATGCAATTTTTTAACTCAGTGTTTTCTCTTTTTCTCTGCAAGCTGAGTGTTGCTGTGTGCATTGGATTTTTGGCTGCCTGGAGCCCTTATGCCATCATTTCCATGTGGGCAGCTTTTGGATCAATAGATAAGATTCCTCCATTAGCCTTTGCTGTGCCAGCTGTCTTTGCAAAGTCCTCCACACTCTACAATCCAGTTATCTATCTCCTCCTGAAGCCCAATTTCCGAAACACCATTGCCAAAGATTTCACAGTGCTTCAGCAGCTATGCATCAGGAGTTGGTTTTGTGTCAAGGCACCGCAGGATTACAGATCAACTTTGAACATCAGCCTGAGAACAAATAAGGGCAAAAATGAACCTAGCTGTAACTCTCTGCCAATTGTGGAAGAATGTTCTTATTTCCCCTGTGAAAAGTGCAGTGATACTTTTGGATGCTTTCAAAGGTATCCAAAATGCTGCCAGGAGAGGCTAAGTGCTATGGAATACGCTCCTCAAGAAACTGTGTCCTTGGAGAGCAACCTCCAAGAAAAAGTAAGACAGACCGGTAAGAAGTCAGTAAAGGTGGTTGTGCAGGAAGGAAAAAGCACTGAAATCGATACCGTGGAAATCACCTTGGAAGCAGTACCTGTGCACTGTACATTTACAGACCTCTAGAGCTGCTTGCATGAAGCTTTCTGACATTACTGTTGTTATACTGGTTTTATGAATGTAACTTTTTCTAAAGAGTCCTTCTACTACCCCATTTGCTAGATTGTTTTCCTGTTTTTTCTCATACTCTTTTGAATGAACATGTGCTACAGCATGGACATGTTATGAATGCTGTATGACTCTTGCTGTGCCAACTTCAGCATGTTGTGCTGTGTTCACATCATGAACTATGTCAGACAAATCCTCTGCACTTCATAACATCCTCTTACTCCATTTTTGAGAGAATACACTAACCATTTAGAGGTTTTCTGTAAAGTGTTATTCCACTTTTTAAACTATGTACATTTTATATTCGGTCTGTTCAAAATAAATAACTCAGTTTAGAGTTTTAAAAGGACAAGCTCATGCTCATTTAATTGTTATAGCCACTGAAAAGGTAAATGCTAACTGAAATGCCTGTTTTCCAAGAAGTAGTGCTGAATGACTGCTTATGTTGCATTTGCTGGGAGGTATAGGTGATTTTTATCCTTGCTTTGAGATGAACAGGCAGGTTCTGACCTTGTTCCACATGAATGAAATCAAAATATTTCTGGTAATTCAAGATAGTATGTAACTTTTGTTTACCTTTTGGTGTAATTTTAGAACTTGCCCAAGGACAATGTTTGTTATTCCCAGTTTCCCAAATAGGACTTTGGAATTAGGACAGTGAAAACCTGGCCCAGAAATACCATAAGGGGCGAGAATCTGCTGGTGCCAACCCCTGAAACCTGTGAAAACTATCCATGTGAAGATCCCGATCTGACAGGGATTCTTGAATTTGGCTTACAAGGACAATGTGGCAGAGAGAATTGGCACAGCTCTGCTTTCCCTTGTTCTTGTGCTCCTTTTTTCACCCCTGGAAGAGGAAGGAAAAGAAAGTGAAGGGGTTTTGGAGAAAGGGCTTTTGAGATGGTTGCTTCTATTGGTTAGGGACAATTTGGTTGAACTACTGCTCTGTTTCACAACTTGCCAGCAAGAAGCACCATATCCTCTGCTGTTGCCGTGAGAGCAATGACATGCTGGGAGTGCCAGGCTCTCATTTTGGCCAGGCTACAGCTGAAATTACTATAGCTTTGTTATTAAAAGTAATTATAGCATTGTTTTCCAGCTGGAGTTACGTTGGACAGTAAGGCAGTCCTCCTCCCAAGGACTTTGCTGTCTGCAGGGCCAGTTCATCCTATGCTCCCTAGGAGATGCTACCAAAGCCTTAGGGGAATACCTGTATCTTTATATAATGATAATGATTTATCAGCAACACATTTTGCTGCTGTTTCTATAGTGATTTGTTGAAAATGTACCTGACTGCAAAAGGGACAGCCATGTTAAACTCTGTGAAAGTCTCTAATTAACCACTTTAAGAGATTTTCAGATGCTCTAGAGTGCATTTGGCATATTTACTTGGGACAGAGTTTTCTGTCCTGTTTTTAAACTGCCCTCGCCCCCCACTCCCAGCCTCCTTTTATCCTCGAAGTTTTAGTATATGAACAAACATTGAGATACTTCTAATTGAATTTTCATGATGCATATATGTTTAAAATACATGACCTAATGAAGAATACAAAACATTTACAGGACATTATAGAAGACAAACCCTCCTCAAGGTAAAAAATACCATGTCTCTTCAGGAGCTCCATAAAAGCAATCAGAAAAGGCAGCTGGACTTTGAATGCTCAGAAAGTCCTTTCAGTGCATGTTTTCTCCAGGACTTTCCAAGACACATGGGTCAGCAGCACAGCACAAACAGGAACCTAGTTCTGCAGGGCTGCGGTTACTGTGACTGCCGTCTCTGACTTCAGATGTGGTGGGATCAGGCTTTGAGGACCCTTAGGCAATGCTGACCTTTTCAGATAGTGAATCAGTGAAAAATAGGAGTGGAAGCTAAGTTCAGAGGTCATCTGGTCCTTCCCGCTCAAAGTCCCATTGACGTCAATGCATGAAGCTGAGGACGTGAATAAATCTCTGGAGGACTCACTGACAAAGGCGTATGTTAGGGGGTTTTAACTGGCATATCATTGCAAAGCCTAAAAAGGTCATGCGATCCAAAGACAAAAAATTATAATCTGCATTGTGTAGAGAGGCTGTATGCCCAGCTTCCATACAGATGTTCGAAATACCAACCGTAACGTGCAGCTCTTTAAAATGATTATAAAAATGTTAGGTGTTTTTGTGCTGTGACTGCTCTTTGAGCTGTAATGCTTGTTAGCTACATGGTGAAATGATATTATGAACTATTAGTCTAAACCACAAATACCATTTTTCTAAGAGATCTACATAGGGCTGTTAGGAAAGTAAGAAAGTTTGGAGTCTTCATGCCTGCATTTATAGTCACTTCTAATTTAGCATTCCCTATAGTGGAAGCCAAGGCTGGCTTGCACTAGATGCTACTTTTTTCTTAGTGCAAAAATATGTGAACATATATTTACATAATGTGCTTTTCTTAATGTGAAGAAATCCACTGTATCTTATTAGGTTCCTTCAAACTGGCATTGGACTTTCTGAACCTGGCTGTCAGCTCTGAGTATGGAGTAAAACATTTATGTAGGAGGTCACATTCAACTTTGAGTAGAAAATGTAATGTTTTAGAAACGACTGTAGAATTCATGCCATCTCCTTTTATAAGTTAATGAGAGGAACACTGTGCCTTTGCAGAGAATTCCCCATGTATTAGACATTAAGAATGACAGTTCACTCAGACTATGTTCCCACTATGTGGGAGAGAAAGTTTTCCCTCTTGTGCTTTCTCTGTAGCAACCACAATCACAAAAAACTTTTCAAACCTGCCAGTTTTTCAATTTTCCCATCTGTTGTTCATCAGGGTTAGTCGTAAGTTACTGCTAGTAAATGTATGTGTAAATTAAATGCCATTGATTGCAGGGGCTCTTTATTATTATGCATTAAGGTCTCATGAAAGAGTCAAAGGATTATTGGCATAAAAACCCCATTTAAACAAAATATTTGTTTTTAAAGATAAAACAATAAAAAGTATTCTCACCTGAGAAATGAAGTTACTGGCTTTGTTGCTAACCATGTAATTAAGTACACTGGATACAATGTCTATGGTGTCAGTGGCAGAAATGGTAAAGCAAACCAGCGAGGTTGCTAGGGTAGCATAGCATGTGAGATGTAGCAGGCCCTGCCTGCCTGCTGTGCCTTTTTGAAGGGAAAATGGTGTTTTTCTAAAACTCTGTTGCTCAGAAGCATCACTGATCTAAACCTGCTCCTGTCTAGAGGGGACCAAAAGTCATTCCCACCTGGTGGGAGGGTTGGTGATGCAGATGGTCACAGCTCACATGCTAACATATGACTTCATTGCACACACATGGCTTAGCAAAGACCTAGTACTGAAAGTGTGCAAAAAAAATCCCTCTTTGCTTGGACTGAAGGGATGAAGAGGCTCATTTGGCTGAGCTGAGGAGAGGAGGGCAGAGCTGGTGGCTCTGGTCTGGGGACAGTTAATCCTTGGACCAGAACAGCAGGAACTGGAAGTGTGCATGCCTGCACTCCATGCTCACAGCACACTCGCTCTCCCACTGTATTTGCCTCTTGTGTTCATTTATGGATTTGTCTTAGAGAGGCTGGTGAGTTTTGGGTTGTGAAATGCTTTCTCTTGTGCATGTGAAGGATTTCAAACCAGATGGGAGACACCAAGTCTTTTCTCACTGACACAGGAGGGCTGAGGAACTTGCCTGGAGGCAGCGTGGAGAGGCTTGTGCTGCTCTCGGCTTTGCTCTGTACCCACTGTGGACAGGCAATGTGTGCTGTAGGCAGCTGATATGTTTTGGGAGCATTGTGTTTGCTGTTTAAGCGATTTCAAGTGCTGGGCAGTGATCTCCTTGCAGTGGAAGAAGAGTCTGTCAGAGGCTGTAGAAAGCAAGTGACTGAAAGCAAGCTGTCTACATTGCATCTCAGCCAGAAGAGCTGGAAATAGCTCTTCATAAGTTTTCTATTGCTTTCTTGCTCCTACTCCTGTGGCACTTTTCCTCTCTTACAGTGTTCTTTCCTGCCATGCTCTTTCATTCATCGCTGCTGTGTTCTCTGCCTTCCCTCAGCTTTCTATTTCTTTTTCTGACCTTCCTTCCTCTCCTCCCCATTCCCCAGCACTCAGAGAACCCATGAGAAGCTCTGCAGTAGGCACCTGGCACTCTTATTACACCCAACAGAGCAGAAAAAAAAGCTCTGAATTGTGCAGATCCTGTGTGCATTGTCAAACCTTTGTGATTGATAGCTTTTGCTTTTCCAGTCACTATCAAAATGGAGCTGGTCTGTGGAGGCCGGAAGCACATGCTACATGTTTCATTTTTTTTCTTGTTTACTCTCTGATTTTATTTTAGCAAGGTACCAGGAAAGCTTTTCTCTAGCACATCTGCCAAGATGACACGTTCTTGCAGTGGGGTTGGAAGGGAGACTAGGATATCCCCATCATTTTTATCCTTGTAGACAAAAGTACTATCTGTAGAAAGAAGTAGCAAAGGCATTACCGTACTACATGCTTCTCATGCTGTGGTCCCTCTGTAAAAGAAGTATGTCTTTTCCTAGATATGGGCTTTTAATAAAGAGTTCAGTGATGTTCCTCCTGTCCCATCATGGGTGAAGGACATCTGGAAAGAAAAACCAAGAAGAAAGGTTCTTTGGGTAAGAAGGATATGATTGGCATGCTACAAGTTTAGTGCCCCTAAGAAGGCTCTTAGGTACAATCAACTGCATAAGCAAGCAGGATCTGTATTTTGGACCAGTTCTGCATGCTCAGGCAGTGCAAGCAGGGCACCAATGAGACAAAAAATCAGAGCATTACATCCCTGAAGGGAACTGCAGAAGGGAATTTCACCCATAAAGAAAAGACCATGAGAATTGGGATATGTATTTTTTTGGGGAAAAACACTGCTGAAAGTGTCAAAACTGTTCAGTACAGCCAGTTTTGAAGTGCAAAGCTTCAGTTTCTTGGTCTGGAATGATAAGGGTGTTTTGGTACGCTCCAGAAGGTGTCAAACCACATCAACCTTTTGCCCTTGGGTAACACCTGACTTCAGAGGGCACTGGGTAAGGTGATGGGGGCAGCATATGGCAGCCTATTTTGCCAATTATTAGGCCTAGCATAAAGATGAACTAATAACCAAATTATATCTGATACAAAAGGGGCAGTACATGAGTGAGCACTGGGGGTACAAACAAGTCAGTCAGATTATACATAATCAACATCAATCCCACCAACCCCAACGATGACACCACACAACCAACAATGGGTGGAATAAATGGTGACATGCAGTCTCTCATAGAAGGGACGGGAGGTAACTAGGTCAACAAGCCAAATACATAAGGCCAAGGAAGCCACATACTGAATCTCTACACAACCCACATTTACAAAAGCCAGACCTGACTGGAGCCCAGTCCCAGGGAGGCAGGAGGCCCTTCCCCAACAGGGAACTCTGCAGAGTGCATCCACCTCACAGACAGACACTGCCCCTGCCTGCAAGGGGTCCCAGCTTTTATCCCTAAGAGGGACACCTGACCTTTGCTCACTTAATACAGACACCTGGGGCTCATTTACCCAATGGCTCTGTCTGCAAGGCCAGCACCACCCTGGAGGGAAGCCTAAAGGCAAACTCACCCCCCCTTTGTGAAGGGCTGTGGGAATCACCCATGTGTCAACCTTAATTTGGAGTTTGGGGTTGAAACCCCAGCATTTCACAGCCCTGCCATCCAGGGGCTTACAGCCTGCACTAGCCCGGGGAGGGGGGGGGGCGCTGGCAGGGAAGATTTAAAGCTACACTATCTGCTGCATACTGCCTCCTCTGCAGGACACCTCACAGGCCTTGAGACCAGAGCTAGACAGAGCCCTCCACAGTCAGCTGAAGAATGGCCTGGTGCAGCTCTTCAGTAACACCCATGGAGACCATTGGACTCCTGGAGATTTAGAGGCAAAGCTCCTCTGCAGGCGCGCCAGGCTCGGGAGAAGCGGGCAGCTGCCCAGGCCAGCAGAGCTTAAGAGCCAGTTGGTGCTCTGGGCTTCTTCCTCCTCCATGGTTCTCTGTGCAATCAATATATTTTGTTCCAGATGTAAAATATCCGGGACCAATCCTGTCCTTGCACTGTGGTGATTGCACTGTTATTACCAATTACACTTTACAGTCACTCATGGATTTTAATCTTATTGTTTTATGAACTGCAACTAATTAATCCTCTCATTCCTCTCAGCTCAACAGACGCTATTGAGAATCGTCTGCATTTTTGTTTCAGATGAAGAACCACAGCAGAGATTTCAGGAGACTTGTCAGTGTAATTAGAGGAGTCAAGGTGCTGGAAATTGGTCTCCCATCACTTGGAATCCAGGCACAGCTCTGGCTACGCATCTGTTATTTGGAGGAGTCACACCGTAAAATTAATAGCTGTGAGCTGAAATGAGGATGAGTCTTGTTGTCTTTTGTTTGATGTGTCTCACTTTCTGAAGAGGGTCAGGGCCAACCTATTCCATTGACAGAGAGACACTGGCAGACACTGTCTGCCAGCCAGTTGTTGAGATTTAGTTCAGAGAGACTGGCAGAAGTCATCCTGAGTGCTGAAACATTTTCCTTTTCAATTATCTTATTTCTCTGCTATGACACTCTGCTTCCTATTGGGCTTCATGCCGAAACAAGGCTGTTGCTGAATGCCGATTACATGCTGTTCAGGAAAAATGACGTTTTTTTCTATAGGCAATTTTTGCAGCTCTACATGCGTGAACTCAGAAAGATTCTCTGTGGACTGTGGTTGCAGTCAGTGTACTCTCTGATATATAGGAGTGTATGACAGAAATGGCCATGCTGTTTTAAAATACTAGCTAAGTCTACAGCTTCAAAACACTTTGCTTTTCATTCACTGTCCAATCCATGGTACCCCCACAGCAACTCACCACAGTTGGGTTTTAAATGTCTTTCTACATCAGGCTATCACCAAACAGCCTAATTACCTGGAGGGAGTTCCTTCAGTATGCCCTGGCTGCACTGCCAGTAGAGAGGCAGAGCCAGAAAGCTGGAAGACAAAACCAGTATATTAAAAAACTTTTGCAGGGAAAGTCTGGTCCAGGCCCAAGGTATCAGGAAGCATTCAGCACAGTTTGATGTAGGTGATTTCTCCTCCCAAAATACTTTATTCTTTTCAGTTCTCACCTGTGTTGGATTAAGTTCCACTCCTGATTGCAAGTGGATTTTTTCCCTTCATTTTTTCCCACAAAATCCACAGTTCTGACTCAGGATATCTGTGGCAGCAAAACTGAATGACAGTTTTGTCATGCAGCTTTTTTTCAGTTTTCTTCAAACAGTGACATTGCAACATCTGCTCTGAATGTGGATTTTCCAGGTGAATTTCACCCGCCTTTCCAGCTGGCTGCTTTGCGAGGCAGCAGGAAACCTACAGCAGCTTTATGCTCCCACAGTGCCCACGCCAGAGCGCTGCCTGATCAGCAGATCAAAATAAACAGCATTCCTAACTAAACCCAGTTTGACCAGGCCAATGAAACCAAGGTGTTAACCAAACCATAGGGAAGAGTGATCTCCCAGAAGTTACACTACTAGATCCTGTTTTCTTTTTAGTCTGGTCCCAGCCCAGTTCAGCTGAATGGGAGATGATTTTGTTCTTCTTCTTTCGATTATCAGCTTCCTACCAACATCGGTGGTCTTGCTTTTGCAACTCACTCTGCACTGGCAGATTGCAGTGTTTGCCCAAAGGCATTAATTGGTTCCAGCTTTCTGGTATCAGTATTCAGTGAATTTAGCTAAAAAAAAGAAAACCAGAACTGAAATAAAGGGATGTTCTTTCTCACTGTACAGACTGTACTGCCTGTCATAGGATAGACACATTATGACTTATGTTACAAAACTGTTATTTTCCTTTATTGTAACACTGTGCATCTTCTGAATGTTTCCAGTGAATGTTTCCACAGTGAACATAATTATCACCTAATTTTAAAAAGCTGTATAGGCTATGGTATATGAGGGTGGTAATACTGGTTACAAAGGTGAAACAAAGTGTAGAGCTGCTGAGTAGTTATGTAATGCACTAAAAAATGAAACAAGACCGAAAAAAGGAAAACTATTTTAGTTATGTGTTCACTATTTATCTAGTCTTAAAAACAAAAGGTAGAAGAATGTGTTTTTCCCTGGGCAACTCCTTTGGCAGTATGACTCACTATGCAGTGTTTGTTAGAGACGAAGTCTTTTCTTTTGGCATGGATGGAGGATTTAAAACCTCCATCCTGTTAGGTGGGCTGTCATGTATAAAGAAAGAATATGTGAGATCTGCAAGGAGATCAGCAAGACTTTTTTTCTTGGCAAGGACTGCAGACTCCGCTTAAGCTGAGGACAAAATCCCTCTGCCTTTATGGTCTGACACAGAAGCTTGATTCAACTCTTTTCTTTGTTATATCTTTAACAATGTGTTTCTCATTTGAAAGCCTGAGTGGTTTATGTGCCTAGAAAATCCAAATACTTGCATACTGGGAAGACCAGAAGACTTGGCTAGTTCATTTCAGTGGTAAAGAAGAGGAAAGCCTTATGGAGTGCAAATAAGGGCTGTAGTGTTATCTGCATCTTGATGCCTGTACATTTACCCTGCTTCAGAATCACAGAATCATCTAGGTTGGAAAAGACCTTGAAGATCATCCAGTCCAACCATTAACCTAACATTGACAGTTCCCAACTACACCAGCTTCCTCAGCACTATGTCAATACTTCCAGGGATGGGGACTCCACCACCTCCCTGGGCAGCCCATTCCAACGCCTAACAACCCATTCTGTAAAGAAATGTTTCCTAATATCCAGTCTAAACCTTCCCTGACACAACTTGAGGCCATTACCTCTTGTCCTATCGCTTGTTACTTGGATAAAGAGACTCATCCCCATTCTCAGACATGTTCCTGAATTGATTACCTCTGTGTGGAGTGACTACTTCAGGCGGCTACATTAAATAAGTATGGATTCCATGTACAGTTCTCAGGTATGTGAATGGATGTTATGTATAGGGTGACTTAATTTACTCTGGAGATTTCAAAGGTTGTCATAGGCCCGTTGGAGATTAAATCACCCATGTAGTTCAGACCTCTGCAGAACCATATTTTCCACATCATTCTGCCTATCACAAATTTTAATTGAGGATTATACTGCAGGGAATCCAATGAGCCTGAATTGTAAGTCATTAGCAGTCTTAATTATTTTTGTTTCCGCTAGACTGCAAAGGATATGTTGATGTTTTAGAAGCAAAGAAAGAGAAGGGACCTTTTCCTCTATTATGCTCTACTGGCTTTAGGCCATCATAATTCCCCTGACAGTAAAGTATGGTGGAAGAGAGGGCTCAGAGACGTGCATTTTCACCAATCCATCACAATCCTTTAGTCTGGCATCAGGATCTGCTTAGCACAGGAAGAGAGGGCTGCCTTTTTGGCCCCCTGACTGTGCTGACCCTCCTTAGTTTGGAGAGAGCCTGGAGCATCTTGGCAGCTTGTCTGAATTATGTTGGTTGCCTCTGCCCCTTGCAGGACTCCTGGACACTTGAATCAGAATCATTGGATTGGAAGGGACCTTAAAGATCATCTAGTTCCAACCCCCCTGCCATGGGCAGGGACACCTTCCACTAGATCAGGTTGTTCAAAGCCCCAGCCAGCCTGGCCTTGAACACTGCCAGGGAGGGGAAGATAGGCTTGAATGTTTAAAGCAACCAAATTAGTCTGATAATATATGGCATATCTTCAAGAATTACTATCTTCAGTCATGTTTTTATTTAAATATGAAAGTTCAAAAATTGGCAGTTTTTGGTTTCCCTTTGCCTTTCCTCCTATAGGAGGAGATAAGAAAGAGAAAAAGTGTAGAGAAGGAGAAGAAAATCAGTAATCAAAACCTGAAGTATTTTCTAACACAGACATTTTAATAAAAAAACTTTGTACATATTGTTGCCAACAGAAGAAAACATAGTTTTCAAAATCTTATAATATCTTAGAAGTTAGAAAATTTTCCCTTTGACATTTTATGCAGCTTTACAAAGGACATTGCATAAAAGAACTCTGGAGACTTCTTCTGTGACTGCAAGTTCTAGCAAGCCCAGCCCATGAGCCTGATGCCAGAAAGAAGCAATGGCAATTCCATACACAGTATGGCTTGCATGGTACAGGACTAAACATTTTCCAGTAATTTCTGCAGCATAGCAGTGTATTTACACCAGGTGGGCTATTACTCTAGGTGGGACGGCTGAAGCCCAGCTGCTCTGCAAAGCCATGTTTACATAAGTCTCTCCTTGGGAAGGCTGGTGGTCTCCCTCTGCCACTGTGGTGTGCCCTGAAGTATGAGTTTTTAATTTTCCTTGCAGCAAATTAAACTGATGATAATTATCTACAACAAACATAATTCTCAAAAATCTCTGTAGTCATGCTGAATTCTACTAGCAGGTCTTAGTGTAATAAAAATACAGTTTAAAGTTATTATTGAAAATTTATTATCTGTGTGCAATTGTTCACAGAACATGCAGATATTTATATCTTATGGAAAAACTTAACAAGGTGAGGTGGAATAAAAATGTACTCAACCTGAGGTGATGTGGTAGGATGCTGCATGCACTGAAAAAGGTAGAGTACCTAAGTCTGCTGAAACTGCAGCTGTTGAATCACTTCTGTGTCATGGACAATGTGTAACTCCACTCTCTTTTTTGTTTTGTTGGTTTTTTTTTTTGTAATCTTAATTTGGAAACCACTTGTGCTAGGTAACTTTGATCTCTCTTAAACCTTGTACTGAAAATTATCTCTTGAAAATTATGGGAAGGTTTTACTCGTATAAAATTCAGCTTTGCTGGTATAACAATGTCTGCTCCAGCACCACTTTGTGTACTGATACTATTGTAGAAGGAAATTGCCCTTAGCACAGATACAGCCGCTGGTTTGAGTCCTACTGATTACCTCTCTGCTACTCTTTAGTAGCAGCCTCAGGAGTGCAAAGGATCACAACATTCTCTCAGATCCATCTATCATCTGTCCATACTTCTTTGATTGTTACTCACAGAAATGCCTGTGCAGAGCTTGCAGGTGGCCAGGCTGAGTGGTCCTGGGATCATCCAGACCATCTAGTACCCCACTACCGGTACATCCCAATGCAAGAGCAAATGCTCCAACATGCAGCATTTTGCATGCTGTGTGAGACAACATGCATCCAGGTTTCCCTTTTGCCTTGATCAAAAAGCAATACAGGCATTCCCAGAATAGTAAGTTCTTTGCAAAGCAGACTTTTCTTAATACACTGTCGAATGTGGAAGTTAGAAGCTAATGGACATCCAGACTACTTTGTATGTTTAACAGATTGAACACTGGATGTCCTCATGTAGTGAAAAATAACCTCAGACACTGTTTTTTTCACTGTTGGCTAAATATATATCTAGACTAAAACACTGGGGGAAGGTTGGAGCAGGGAAATTCAGGCAGCTCCCCTGGTTCCCTCATGGGATAAATCCCTCATTCCTGTAAGGGTGTGAGGAGGAAAATAACAGGCAGTACACTGGGCCTCTGAGTCAACTCTACACACACTGGGAAATGAGAATAAATTAGAATGAGAAGTATGACATAACTGGATCACAGAGAGGTGGCACAATCAATCTACAGTACTAGATTATCGACATAAAAATGTGATGCTCTTTGGGGAAGGAATGCCAGAAAAACAAGAGACATTTGTGCTCTATGTCAAGGTTGAAAATATCTGCTTTGTATCTCAGAAAGAAAACGATTATTCAAAGGCATTGAATGAAGGTAAATGGAAAATTAACATATATGAGGTTGTGGTAAGAAACTGGCTACACATCACCTATTTTGGAAGAAGTGGAAGGTTTGATTTAGTTTGAACCCACAAACACACAGCATTAAGTAAATTAAAGGGCTTGAACTAGTTGAATAAGTACTAGGAGATAAAAAGAGACTTATAAGGCAAACGTATTAAAAATTGTAATAAAACACAGTTTCGAAAACATGCTGGACATAAAGTCTTGTTCAAACTATGGAGGATATTGTATGAGGTTCAGGCATTTTCTGTGTGGTCTCAAGTAATAAGCAGGAATTGATTAAAGTACTGCAGTGGAAGGAAGTGTAACTTAAAGATAATGAATTAAAAAAAAAAAAAAATTTCCAAAATTTTACAGAGGATTAACAATAGAATAAAGAGAATGGATTTCAAAAAAACCAACATATCCGTGAGGCTAGAAGAGAGGGAATTTTTGGGCTATATCTGAACTTGGCAGACCTCAAATAAAAATCATATTAGAAGTGAAAAGCTGTGTTTATGAAAGAATAATTCAAATCTTTAAGGAAAGCAGAGGTGAATAGTAGACTTCAGATAGTAGGAGATGAATGAATAGAAAAGATTCTGTTAAAAGTGAAAGAGAAGCAAAGGAAGTACTATACTTAGCAAAAAAAAACCCCAAAACAAAACAAAACAAACCCAAACCAAAACCAACCAAACAAAAAGAACAGATAAGAGAGGAAGCAAAGAATGTTGAAGAATTCAATTATTTCTTCGCTTCAGTCTTTGCAAAAATTTAAAGCAATCAAATGCTTTTAAGTAGGTGATTGTAGAAGGGAAATAAGTTCACAAGAGGCTGAAGAGCAGAATCAAGTATTTAGCTAATGGAGATGTGTTACATTTTATTGACAAAGCAATATTAAAAAGCATCTTATAAGGGAAATAAAAGAAGCATCCAATATAGTTTGTGAACCACTAGCACTTATCTGGAGAATTAATACAGGACAGAGAAGGTCTTGGAAGACTGGAAAAGGATCAACATTATGCATTTTTAAAAGGCAGAAGGTCTATAGCTTTCTGTTTTTTTAGTCAGCTGAACTTTGATCACTGGAAAGGTTCTGCTCAAGTTACTAAGCTTGATTTGCAAGATAATAAAATGGGTTTATTGAGAACAGAGCACAATAAAACAGTCTAATTTCCTGACAAGGTGTCTGGCCTGGTGAATTAGAAAAATGTGACTAATGGACTCTGACTTAACTTAGTAGAATTTTTGGCAGTGTCTTCCATGACATTCTTAAAAGGAGGCATTCTTAAAAGTAGGCAATATATATAAACAAGGGAGTCAGCAAAACTTATGATCACTGTACAGGGGAATATAGTTCTCAAAAAGAGATAGTGAATTTATATCAAACTGGGAAGGTATTTCAAATATGGATATACCTGTCAAAATATTTTGACATTCTGAGTATTTTCATACTGAGGTTGTATACCAGTTACGGGTGACATAGTGTTGGGAAAGCTGTCAGCCCTGGGGAGATGTTAACTGAGTTTGTGACTCCTGGGAAATCTGAAAAAAGCATAAATTAGTATTGTACAGGAGATGTTCTTCCCCAGTTAAATTGTCTCATTATAAAATATGTGCATTACAGTTCTAAAACATCACAGTTAAGTCTAGAGGCTACTGATTAATTTCTATAGTCAAACTTGTACTTTCTTTTTCCCCAGAGAATGAAACACACATTCTTTGATATCCACTAAAACTTACTTTATCCAAAAGGTCAGTGGCCAGAATAAAGTTTCCAGTCCAGGATGATTGCATATCAATTTATCTGGATTGAGTTTTGTCCTAATTGCTTTTTGGCTAATTGTCCTACTTTTTCCTGATGGTCAGTGTCCTCTTATAGCATAATTTTAATGGAGTATTCTTTGAATGGTTATTTCCTGTGGGATTTCTGATTTTTTTTTTAATCCAACCACTTTACACATAAATATATTATTGAGACCGTAAAACCAGCCTATCTACCTCTTTAGCATTCTGCTAGGTAGTTTGAAACAGGTTATAGCTTGATACTTAATATTAATATGTAAACGGCTGTGGTGGGCTGACCCTGGCTGGATGCCAGGTGCCCACCAACGCCACTCTATCATTTCCCCTGAGAGCTGGACAGGGGAGAGAAAATATAACAAAAGGCTCATGGATTTAGATAAGAGATTATTCACCAATCACCATCATGGGTAAAACAAAAACTTGATTTGGGGAGGATTCATTTAATTGATTACCAATCAAATTGAAGTAGGATAATGAGAAATAAAAACTAAATCTTAAAACACCTTCCCCTCCATACCTCCTTTCTTCCTGGGCTCAACTTTACTTTCAGTCTCGCTGCCTCCTCTCCCCAGGTGGCACAGGGGATGGAGGATGGGGGTTGCTCTCAGTTTATCACACTGTCTCTGCTGCTGCTCCTTCCTCCTCAGGGGGAGGACTCCTCACACTCTTCCCCTGCTCCAGTGTGGGGTCCCTCCCACAGGAGACAGTTCTCCATTAAGTTCTCCAGTGTGAGTCCTCTCCAGGTCTTCATGAATTGCTCCAGTGAGGTTCCCTCCCACAGGCTGTAGTCCTTCAGGGACAGGCTGCTCCAGCGTGGGTCCCCCCCGGGGTCACAAGTCCTGCCAGCAAACCTGCTCCAGCGTGGGCTCCTCTCCCCATGGGTCCACAGGTCCTGCCAGGAGCCTGCTCCAGCACGGGCTTCCCACAGGTCACAGCCTGCTTGGGCACATCCACCTGCTCCGGTGTGGGGTCCTCCACGGGCTGCAGGTGGATTCTGCTCCACCGTTCACCTCCATGTGTGCAGGGCACAGCCTGTCCCACCATGGGCTGCACCACGGGCTGCAGGGGAACCTCTGCTCCAGTGCCTGGAGCACCTCCTGCCCTCCTTCTTCACTGACCTTGGTGTCTGCAGAGTTGTTCCTCTCACATATTCTCACTCCTCTCTCTGGCCACAGTTGCACAAGGCTTTTTTCCCTTTCTTAAATATATTCTCACAGAGGCACTATCACTGTCATTGATGGGCTTGGCCTTGGCCAGCGGCAAGTCTGCTTTGGAGCTGGCTGGCACTGGCTCTATTGGACATGGGAGAAGCTTCTAGTGGCTTCTCACAGAAGCCATCCCTGTAGCACCCCGCTACCAACACCTTGCCATGCAAACCCAACTCAAAGGCCTACAGATGGCTTATTCAAGAACAGATATATCAGAGATGAAAGTTAAAGATGAAGCAAGTTAATTTTCCTTCATGGTGGTTTTCCAGAACACATTCACAACAACTGTGTAATTCTCAGTGAAATGAAATTGCTCATTTTTCATGGAGTTGGGAACTAGAAAATTGTGAGGGCTTCAGGTCCAAAGCAGTTCAAATGCTTGGTTTACCTGGAAAGAAAAAGTCAGAATGCTTCCAGTCTCTCAGCAATTCATTACCCTGCCAAGTACGTTGGCAGAAAGGGAGTACAAAAGATGGCTGGGAAGCACTTTGTGACTCGTAACCTGCCTGACTTTTAACCTCGAAGTTAACTGAAGTTGACAGTCCTCCATAAGGTACCTTGATTTAAAAAATATACAGCTGTAGAATATCTAATTGAATTTTTTCAGAAGAATGGTAGCTGGCAAAGCACATGGAAAGTCTTCTTATTTTCATTGGGTTCGTTTGTACTACATCTTTGTTTGAGACTTCTGATGTATAAGCTGAAGTGATCAGAGAATGAGTTCATCTTAAAGTCCTATTGCCTTTTTCCAGGGGTGAGAAGATCTAGGACGCAGACTCTACTAGAATCATAATATGCAGGTACAGTACACAGATACAAGTTCTAAAAATCAGATGTAAAAGTGAGCCTTTCACAGGCAAGGGAATTATCAAACTAAACATAGATGTATTTTTTGCTTTCCCATGTCCCATACAAATTTTAGAGAATCTGTTAAAAATGGGTGGTTGTGTACTGCCTAGCTCTTCTTCTGTACGAGAACTGTTAATGTGAGAAGAACAGCATAATCTACCATAGTACTGTCGTGGCTGGTGTAAAGAAATAGGAGTGAGTAAATTCTCTGGGGCAAGGCAGACTTTATTTTATATGTACTGCCCATGGATTAATAAAGTCAAAACACCTGAGTGCTGAAGAAGAAATTAATTGTTCATGTTGATTTAAGGCAGTGCATTTTATGAGAAAATAGATTTTACTAAGCCACCCTGAAACACTCCTACCAGTGAGCTTGAGTGGTTTAGCAGAAACGCTTTTGAGGAAAAAGGCAGTTCTTTGCATGCATGTTTTCTAACCAATCAGAATACTTGTAAGTGAACTGGAAGATTACACATGGAAGGCTGGGCTATGTGGGATTTTATTCAACTACAGCAAGCTATAACAGACAAGAAAAGTGTAACCAACTCTCCCCTCCCTGTCACCTCAGATTTTTTATGAGACTGAGGGGTCAGTGCAAGGCCCATTTGGCACACAAAATCTTCCCAGACTCCAATTTCTCTGATCTAACTGATTGAAAAGGGTGGTGGTGTTTTGTGTGAAAGCTCATTTTCCTCCCATCTTTTCCTTCTCTTTTTCCATCAGATCCCTTTCCATCAGATCCCTTAAGAGACTAAAAAACCACAAAACTACCCCTCAAGATCTGTTCTGCATAACAGATTTTGTATGTTAGCTCCAGTATAAAAGAAAACCAATAGTATACTTGCAAAAGGGTTTCTCAAGCTTGCACAAACTCACCTTTGCTTTAATGTATAGCTTTTTCCAATTTTAAAATGTGACCGTTCCATTATATGACTAAACTGGACATGACAAGGGACACCCAACAATCTCACAGATTTTACCATTTCCTCACAAACTCCGCTCTTCACTTTTCTTATTAGATGTAAGGTAGCAACTTCCAAGGCTTCCACCATTCTTTGATGACTGGGCTGCTAGTTTTTGCCCCAGGATAAACGTATTCCTGTCTTGAAGTAACAGACCTGTTTCTTTAATGACAATAAGTGACAGCTGTATTTGTAAATCAGGAAAAATTACTTCTGTGAGGACCCAAACACTGCTATATTTGCTTGGCTCTGTCAGTTCTCAGGATTTTGCCATACATACTTTCTACAAAAATTGCCTCTGTTTAAACATTCCTTACTGGATACTGGTAGTGTAATATTTGGAAAACAGTCTCAAGTTTGAGAACTTATCAAAACCTAATCTTTTAATGAATAACCTTAAAATCTACCTAGTCAGAGGAGCAAACCTACAGGAAATTATACATTCACAGGCAAGTGTTGTGATGAAGTATACACACCTGGAAGCAAGGGACATACTCTTTGTTTTTTTCTGCCATAGCATTTATCATGCATTGCATCATATTGAGTGATGGTGAGTTCTCAGACTGAGGAGCAAAACACTGCCATCCATTCCTCACTTGTCAGTGTTGTCTGTCATTCACACTGAAGACAAACAAGGTATTTTTGTCTCTTTAAAACTTGAAATAATGCAAAAATACTTAAAAGAATTTGTAGGGCAGAGCCTGCTGCGGAATCACTTGGGAGACATCAGCCTCTAATCAAGTACAAGGCTTCACAGAGCCTCTGGTATATGACTTAATAGTAATATAAAAAACCATGTTTGTATTTGCAGAATGGAGTAATTAGGACTGATTTCCCCTGTGCCCTGTAGCCTATAAACACAGTAACACATTTTGAACTGTCAAATTCATAAAGATTCAAGTCTGAGAACTGCTTCTGGAGGCAGGGACATCGACTATCATAACAACCACCCCCTGAGGACCTTGGAGCCTTCTCTAGGCTGAGGAAAATGACCAGTGAGAGGAAGAATTGCTGGCACAGACAAGTGAGGTGTTGGTGTCAAGATAGGATGGGGGTGCCTTTTCACAAAACAGGAACCAACATCTCAGTCTCTTGGATGTTTAATGCATCACAAGAAGTGTGTCAATAGGGTAGTTTCCTTACAGTAGTTGCAGCAGCTTAAGGACTTATGTAATGAGGACTGTCAGGTTTCACTGTGGTGCTCTCTGAGATGTTATTTTCCCTACCTGGAGGGAACTTCTGGCAAAGGCATGGGTGTCGTGGTTGAGACCGACACATGGGGAAGATGCACTGAAATCAGTTCCAGCAGGAAGTCTTGGACAAACATACTGAAGTCAGTGATTATGGTTCACATTCTTTCAGAAGAAATACCTACGGTCCTTTTGCCTTGAAAACCTGGCTGCATCTCTTAGTAATGACTAAGAAGTGTAAGGGCTTGCACCTGGGTAAAACACAATCCAGGAGTGCAGCAGAGACTGGGATCTACCTGGCTGGGGAGCAGCTCTGTGGAAGGGGACCTGGGGGTCCTGGTTGCGCATGCAGCTCAACATGAGGGAATAGTGTGCTGCAGTGGCAAAGAAAGCCAACAAGATGCTGGGTTGCATCAACAAAGGCATCACCAGCAGAGATAAAGAAGATATTATCTCCCTCTACTCGCCAATTGTCAGGCTGCACCTGGAACACTGTGTTCACTTTTTGTCCCTGCTAGACAAAAGAGATATGGACAGGCTGGAAAGGGTCCAGAGAAGGGCCACAAAGATGATCAAAGGACTAGGAAGCCTGCCATATGAGGAAAGGCTGAAAGAATTGGGTTTGTTCAGCCTTGAGAAGGCTTAGAGGAAACGATATCACAATATTCCAGTATTTAAAGGGTGACTACAAAGAAGATAGAGACTCTGATTTTATGAGGAGTCACATGGAAAAGATGAGAGGTAATAAAATTTTTCACAATGAGAACAATCATCCACTGGAATAATCTCCCCAGTGAAGTGGTGGATTCCCCAACACGGGACACTTTTAAGATTCAGTTGGACAGGGTGCTGGGCCATCTTGTCCAAACCGTGCTTTTGTCAAGAAAGGTTGGACCAGATGATCCTTGAGATCATTTCCAATTGTATTCTATGATTCTTTTCCATTGTATTCTATGATTCTATGATTTTGGCCCAATCTGGCTACTTAGCCTGGGGAATATTTAGGCAACTGTAGTTGTGTTAAATTCTCGGGTGTTTCTTTCCTACTAGTTTTACATTCAAATGGTGCTACTTTGGTAGATAAATTGACAAGGAGCGAAGAACACCACTTAAGAGCAGCACTTCTGATTGCTATTTTGGGACAGAGAATGTGAGAAAATTGCTTCCCTGCAGGCCTGTTTCATCTGCCTGAAGCTTGAGAGGGGTCAGCAATGGACTCCATCTACCTAATGCACCCACTGGTCTGCTGAGGGTGGAAACCCGCATGCCAGCTTTACAAAGGGATTATTTTTTCCCCAAGAAATCTGAACAGTGAAGCCCTGAGACCATCCCTTCTTTATAAGAATTTTAGTCATCTTAACAGACAGGTACAATAATGTAGTAATAATACAATAAATAGAAGAATAATGTAGGAACCCTGACTGGTGAGACAGGGAGTCTAAACAATCTTAGACTGATGGTGCAAGGTCTGCGCAAAAACAAGGGGAGGCGTATGGGACTGTTCGAACAAGACATACCAGGTGTTGATAATGTTGCTAGGCAATTATCTCCTAGCCCAAAGAGAAGTTTCTTATGGTCCTTGAAGTTGTATGTTCCAGCAACAAATCATCCTAGATTCTAGCATAAACTGGCCTGGTGGTTTGGCCAGGGCCCGGGGAACAACTGAGGCTGTGCAGAACGACGAGGTGAAAAGTTCATCAGCGAGGAAGAGGAGATACTTCATCTATGCGACCCTCGCCCGTAAATCTGCGACCACCGAACAAGGCCAAAGGAGCTCAATACGCAGGCGCAAGGGGAGGAGACCTGATTACCATGAGAAGCGAGGGGAGGCGGGGGTAGACTATGTATATGTACAGGCATTTTATGAATATGCACTATTCTGTAACATATAAGCCAGACGGGAGCTACAAACGATGCGCATGCTTGTGGTGGAGTGATCCCCCATGCGCCCAGCGCTGAATAAACATACCCACTTTATAACTCCAAAAGTTATAGAGTGATTTCTCCGCAAAACACTGGGACAAACAAAAGCTTTTGTGTATGTGAGTAAATATATATTTCTGAGAATGAAGATGCATATGGGTGTTCAGATACCTGAAAACATGCTTGAAATACTTGCCTGGCTCTTGGATTTGTATTCACTATTGGCTCTTGGCATTTGCATCTGAAATATCTAGTTAGAACATTTTAATTCTGGTATTTTAAAAGTGAAATTAATTTATTGATTCAGAACAGCAGTGAGGATAAGAAAGAAAAAGATGTGGAAGAGAAGATACATAGGAAAAATACATTGTTTGGCCCATGTCTTCCTGTGCTGATGTGAAGTGCCTCTCCTCTGTTGCTGAGTTTGATGCTCTGAAGATGGAGTGGATGAGGTAGGTATTTGAGATCTGTCTGTATCTGCTATGTGTGGCATAGATGTTTCATAATTTTGTCCCCATATCATACTAGTAAGCCAATTTTTATGATGTGTGGACAATGATCATGCCTGTCAGAACCAACATACTGTGACTAAGCCTCCAACCAAACTCTTAGAGCAAGCACCCATGCATGTAATGGCTTCCTACGACGTAAATCATCCTGAAACAAAGAGTCTATCCATCAATCATTCAAGTGGAATCTGGCAGAGATGATAGGCTGAGATACCCTCTTCAAGCTTGCAGAGACACAACTGCAGTCTTACTTTCAGTTAAGGGTGACAGAATGATCTGTAATGCTTTGCTGCTAACCAAAAGTGTTAGTCTGTCCAAAAGCACACTTCAAACAAGCCAAGTTAGTCCAGCCAGAATGTCTCAGCGTTGCTACTGTACAGTGTCTGTAATTACACAGAGCTCCTAGTGACTAATGCTTTATCCACAGAAAATCTCAGGAGATGTTTTTCTGGGAGATACTGTGCCGGCAGCAAAACTACCTGTCACATTCATCAAATGCTATAGTGACTGATTCCGGAAGGGGGGTAGGTGTAGAAATTATGCTGCCTTATTTCATTTTACAACATGAAATTCAGGTCAGAAAAAAGTAGGGTTTTTCTCCACACCAATGCATGTTCATTTCCACAGCTTCATGGAAAATTGTAGCTATAAAAGCCAACAGTCTGGCACTTCTTTTCTCCATTCCTCAGAGTTTGATTCCATCTTGAATACTACAAATGTTTTAGGAAACTAGCAAGCCTTGATAAACAGAATCTTGGAGTGCCAGAAACTCTATCAAGAATGCCAGAGCACAGTAGGGAAGTATTTCTACTGAATTAAATTATTTGGAAATAAAATATATTATTAGAATCATACCTAACACACTCTGATAAGCTCAAAAAAAGCCTACAGTGATATGATTAAAGATGTAATGGGAAAATCAAGTGACAAAATTTGTTTCTATTGAAATCTTAAGATGAGATGAAATATAATTAGTCCTACATTGAGTGAAAGGTGATGAATTACATATTCTGATTAATTGCTTGTATTAGAAACAATTACAAGTCAGGAGGGATGTTATCTGCTTTGTCCTGCAGCAATTATAACCTTTTCCTTAAGCAACAACAAAACCTGATTTGTCTCTTTGGTAATCAATAACTTGTTTTGCAATGTTGTCAAGGTACTCATGACACATCATTTTCAGTATTTTATGTGTTGACCTTTCTCTTCAAGGAAGATGAAATCCCATTTTTTCTTCTCATTTATATGAACAGTTTTTAGAATATACAGTACATGCAAGGTGTTTGACGGGGGACCAACTTTTTGTTCTGTGCTTGTTTGGTCTTTACCTAAAATGGAGGGGATCCAAGTGCTACGGGAATACAGATCCATAATAATAAAGGATTCTTTATTTTCTCCAGTGTTATGAAGATTCATGGCAGACCCTTTTAAACTGAAACAGTTTTAATGGAACTGAGTGTCTGGGCTCAGTTCCAGCAGCTTAGACTCTAACTCCCTGCTAATGCTGCTCAGCTGGTAAAACTAGTTATTACTGTGCTCTGTTCTAGTGAGTGCCACCAGATCAAATATTCGTTAGAAACTCAGCAGCATCCTTACAGCTTTTCCAACCTGAGAGACTGCAGGCTGGTATAAACCTGGTCTGCCTGCAGATTGCACCACAAGGATTCAAGCCAGCTCTAATTTATAATCTATAATGCCAGCAGTATTGAGTATGAGCTGCTAACTCCATGCAAGGTTTGTAATCTCAAACTGAGTGCTGTACTTTCACTATGGGCTTGTTCATCCTAGAGAAAAGAGACTAAGAAAGGGTGGGTTTAAGCACAGTCTTCAGTGACTTAAGGAGGGATTATAGTGAAGACAGACACTTCTTGGAAGTATACAATGAAAAGACAAGGGTCAACAAGCACACACTGCAGCAAGGAGCAAGGGAAATTCCAGTTGGATGTAATGAAAAAAAAATTGTTCACTGTGAAAGGGGTTCAGCACTAAAAGGGATTGAGCAGAAGGTCCTTGGAATGTCCACTCTTAGAGACATTCAAAGTCAGACTGGGTGAGGTGTGAGCAACCGGCTCTCACTTTAAAGTTGGTCCTGTTTTAAACAGGAGGTTGGACTACAGGACCTCAGAGGTCCCTTCCAATCTCAACAGCTCAGTGGGAAGGGGGCACATTCTACAGATCCTGATGTAATACACATTCTCTCTTCCTCTGTCTCCCTCTGATGCACTGATTTTTATGTAAAATACATTTTTCAGCATTGCAGGATTTCATTTAGAAATTGTTTTTTAATGGTATCTTACTTCTTATGGGTTGTTACAGTATGAGTGCAAAATATCACCCTAATCCTCAAGAAAACAAATTTTGGAACAAAAAGTGTTCTTGACCCTCCTGTCATGCCACAGAATTTTGAGCTGGATGGCAAAATATAAATAGGGCACTCTGCTGCATATAGGGCATAAAGCAGGAGTGCTGAAGCTGGTACAAGAATAATTCACTCTCAGCTCAATCAAGGAGAGGGGCTGCTTCATAAACAATCTTTCTCTTCTCACAAAGCTAATAGTTGTTCTGGCATTAGGCTCCCTGTACAACAATATAACTGTTTTTCCTGGCTACAGTCTAGATGAGTGGTTAGGCCCCACAGCTGGGAGGTTTCTTCTCTTTCCCTGGTAAGGCTAGATGTTTTGCTCCCCTTATTCTCTGTGGCACATAACACCAGTTTGCAGAACATCCTATCTTGCTCTGGTATTTAATCTGCATTAAGATCCCAAAAGCAGGAGGGAAGAGGCTGGTAATATGAAGTGGAAGACTGTCATTGTCTTTGTAGACCTGAAAGATGATAGTTATGAAAGGGTGAAGACCATCAGAGATGTTGCTTTTCTTTGTCCAGAGTGTTCCAGACAATGGTGCTTGTCTTAAAAGATGTATGAACCAGTCTTCACAGGGTATTCTTTTTTTAAACCAAAAGCATCCATAACTTAACTTTTAAAATAACTCTGGATTGCATGCCATGCAACTCCAGAACTACTGACAAATCGGCTCATAAATGCAGAGCAAACAAGCTGCACAAAGGAGGCAAATAAAATAATGTTTTTGAGAAGTATTATATTAGTACTAAGAGAAGTCCTAGGATTTTTTGTTTTGTTTTGTTTATATTTTCGCTAGTTTTTTATTCTTCTTGATGGCTTCAACATTGGAAATGGAAACATTATGGACTGTTTCTGTTCTCCTGTAAGCCTTTACGTGCACTTTTTATACATGCAACAGCAGTTGACTTCAGTGAAGATAGAGGCCCATTCCCTATCCTGTGAAAGAGATGCAGAAACATACTAATATATTGATATGAAAACCTCTTCACCTTCCCCAACTTTCCCCCCAGGTCAGAAAATGAAGGACTTTAAGGGGGAAAAATGAGTGTGGTCTTTGTTTTTTAATTTTTTTTCAAGATGGTCAAGGTGAGGGAGATTTATGTGGTTAAAAAAATCTGACAGTCTGGGACTTTGTACTGAATCAACTGTCTGTAAGTAAAACAGGGACAATAATTTACTGACTTACAAAAATATAATGACATTATATACATTCATATTAATGATATTTCATGATTTTGGGATAAAGGACAGAATTCTATCAATCAAAAATAATGTAGTTGTAATTTATATTGGGTAATGCATGCTGATTTACATGGACTAAAGTAATGTGTGTGTAGGCATGCCCCCAAGGGAAGAGGTGTAAACAGGGACAGACAAATATAATGGGAGCTTCTTGTCTACTTGCCAAATCGGTATTAAGCTGTTGTCAGAAGATATAGGTCTTATCTAGAGCCAGTGAAATCAATGGCAAGACTTCAGTTGTCTTCAGATGGTTTTGGATGCAGACTGTGTGTTCTGTGAATCATATATCATATTCAAGAGTTATGTCAGGTTTTGGTACTTTTACTTCCACACACCTAGGACATTAAAACTGTAAACTGATATTCAGTGTCTTTCGATTTATACTAGTTACACATCTGTACCGTATTAATAGACTGAACTAACATAGCACTTGCATTTCTCAAAGCTTCTGCAACCCAGAAGTGGTGAAGAATATGCTTTTTACCTGATGCTTGGCCCTAGAGAGTTTTCAGAATGACAGCAAAATTGATTTTGAAATCTTAAAACACATTATGTTTGAACCATCCACCTCTTCATCTTTAGAAAGTCACGTCTATTTGTATTTCTGCAGTGTAATAGTACTTGGTTTTCAACTCTTTCACTAATGTCTTTGGGTACTGCCTCTAGCCTTAGAGCCCTGGTTGGCTATGAAGATAAATTTTGAAGGTAGGTGGTGTCTTTTTCAGTGCACAGATCCATGTTTTCCTGTACACGTAGGTAGATTGCTTGGAGTTTTTTAAACTCACATTTAGACTTGACATTTCTTGCTCTGCTTTCATTATCTACTGTGAAAATATTTCCCTTCTTTCCCCTTTAATTAGATTTTTTTTCCTATTTCATTAGATTTTTTTTTCATATTCCATTTATCTCTCCCTTCAGTTGGTTAATTTACTACTATGACAGTGATTTCACTGCAATAGGACTCACATGGGGGTCGTCCAACAACCTGGTTGATGATACCATAGAAAATACTATCTATATTTGTCTCATAAGTACTGAAAAATCATACCTGCCCCAGAGAATTTTGAAACTTGGATTAAACAGTAGGAGAAAAGGAGGAAAAATTGGTTTTATATTAAGCCTGTGTCTTTGGAAAGTTTGTATCCTATGCAGAGGCCACCATTCCTTAATGATTTTTGGCTGTGATGACCCTCTCTTACTACATGAGTGATGCCATTATCTGAGGGATGGATTTTGTATACATGTGTAGAAAAGCATTATGGTTGAAAGCCCTTGCTAGGAAGTTTTGTTGTAGAGCCTCTGTGACTAGACTTGTACTTTCCCTGTAGCTGACCTGAATAGTCAAAACTTAAACCGAAATTACCTTTCTTTGGCAGGTTAATCTTGCCTGAAATTACCTGCAACACTTTCTTAATCTAGACTGATGTCAGTAAAGGTTTCAGATTATAATCCAGCGTTATATATTCTTCTTCTAAATATATCAGTGTCTATGATTACATTTCAATCAGAAAAAAAATCTCACTCATTAGCACTGTGCTTATTATTTACACACGTTGACTCTTAATGAGGTTTTTGGCAATTAATTAGCTAGCTGATTCAAGATGATTTGTTCATTTAAAGTTTTACACTTTTTCATATATTTAACAACACATTTCTTTCAAGAAAAAGCACCAAAATTTGTTTCATTCTAAGCTATATAGACAGCTGATAACCAAAGGCAAGTACTACTAACATGAGTGCCAAATAGCAACAAATTTTGTTTTGATTGCTACAACATAGATATTTACTGTCAATTTTTTTCTTTACATATAGTGATTTTTGTGATTGAAGTTACTGCATAAATAAAATTTGTTTTAGGATGAAAGCATAGTTTCTTCACCTGATCAGATTTCTGAGAGCTCTGAGATATTTCTGTGGATGTTCTCCAAACTTCCACTGGTATTTCCCCCTCTCCCTTTGTGGCACGACAGTCCCATATACTGACAGTGTAGGTCTTCCTCTGCATGTTTTAAATTTCATATGGCTGGATTAATACATATATATATATATGTGTGAGTGTGTTTGTATGTATACATATTTAAACAAATATATATATATATATATAAACATGCACACCACACACATATGTATTTGGATTAGAGGCTATCTCAGCAGACCAAGTTTTCTTTCAGAAACAGCCCCTTTATGTCCCTCTTGGTCTGCATCTTCTGAAAACTGCCATCAGCAGAAGTTTTTTGTTTGTATCTAGGATATTAATTCTTCTACCATATTGTGCCAGGCCAAAATGCCAACCTGGGGGCCCTTCTTCTTGCAAACAGATTCTGTGATTGTTGACAAGGTCTGACATCCTGGAAACCCCATTAACTAGCAGTCAGGATATTTTTAGCCTTGAATTATATTTGATAGAGTCTTAAATCATTGTTATATTACCTGACTTAAGTCCCAGAAAGACTCACAGATTTTAATTTCCTGGCTTTTTTTTTTTTTTTTTCCCCCTCTTCATTTTAGGTTCTTTTTCTTTTCTTTCAGCTTAATTTAATAGATACCAGTATTTAATGCAGAATGTTTATTCTATTCCCTATCCTCCTTTCACCCATATTACTTTTTTGAATGACATATTTCTGCCAAGATGGCTTCTTCTACATTGCAATCCCATTGTGGATTTTTTGAGTGTGATTCGTAGTGTCTCTTGAAACAAGTCTCAGTTTTCACTAACATTTCTTAGCATACATGTGTATTCCCAGTCACTTATGGCAAAAACAGGGTTTCAGAAAATGGTTCCTCTGAAGTCCCAAACATGTCTGTTATAATGGGGACAAGTTTTAGAAATGTAACCATCACCAGGGGAGCCATGCAATGTCTGATTTTAGGTGTAGTAATTAACACTCCTTTGCTGGTCAGCATGGGATTCAATAAGCAATTACTTCAAAGTGCATGACTTTCTATGTTTACAAATCATCGTCTACTACTTTTTGAAACCTTACAAAAGCCATGTAAAATTTCTATGAACGTCTCCAGGTTGATATCATTTGTAAGTACACAACTTTTTCTCTGTTCATTTTGATAGAGGAAAGTACATCTAGTGAATGTTTAGTAGCAGATCATCTTGTTAGCTAATGAGGTGAGGTGGATAATGAAGGTGCTTTCTAGTTTCCCATGTAATTAATTTAGAAATTTTATCCAAGGTCATTACAATTCCTGGGATCCTGTATTGTCACTGCCTCTGTAGAAGAGAATGGTATTTTCAGTTTTAAAACTTCTTTTTCTGCTCCATATATATATATATGCACACTGAAATAGATGTAGATACATAATGCTGCTCTTCTGTTCCAGTTGAACAACTTTTAACCATCATTTGCAATGAGCTTCAGGCAACTGCTTTTCTTTTCAGATCTGTTTCCACCATCTTGTTTTCTCCAAACATTAATTACATAGACTAATAAATATTCTTTTTTTCTCTGTGCCCTTTTATACTTCTGTTATTTCATGCAAATATGTTGGTATTTTAGTGCAGAAACTGTGTCCTGCATCAACACACACATGGAAGAGAACTGGAGACCCTGGTGGAACTTGTTTGGAAGGCAAAAATATAGAGTTGCAAATTTCTGCCCTTTATATTGAATCTTCCAGCAAATCTTTTATGTCTTAATTCAATGCAATGAAGTTTTTTGTTTTGCTTGGAGGCAACACTGATGTGCTTTGCACAGTGCAAATATGTACAGCTAGCTCCAAGAGCTTGAGTCTGCTGGGATGACCACACTGTGCAATTCCATATGGAGATAATATCGTAGGTCCTAAAAGAGGTATATTTAGGCTAATTAGCTCATGATTTTACCACTTGTGCTGCAAAATGTGCTTCCAAATTTAGCCATAGCTCCACTGGTGACATTTGCCTTTTGCTATATTATGCACACATTCTGCACACATGGAAAGCAAACTCTATCAAGGAGTTGGATCTTATCCAATTGAGCACCAGTGAAAATTGTTCAACTATGCTTGCCTTCGATAATTAGCAAAATATACAATGAGGTCAGGGCTCAAACCACAAATCAGTATATTGTTCAGTTTCATCTGAAGCCAAGTATTAGTTTTATTTTACTGTTTAATTATCAACAAGATATAGAGGCTTTTTATCCAGAACTCTGCTACATTAACATGAACCAACTAATTAAAACCTCAGATGGACCTTATGCAAAGGTCAGTATGAATATTCACATTGATTTCATTGGACTATACACAAAGTCAGCCACGAAACATTTATCTAAGAGTTTTATGTGTCTTTCTCATCTGAAATACCAGCTTTTATCCTGCTGGCTTAATAGATCATTACCAGTAAAATGTCAGACATTGACCAGAATAAAGTCAGTTGAAGCACAACTGCATTAATTTCTAGCTAAGTGATATCTTTTTTCCTGTATGTTTTCATGCAAATTGTTTTTATTTTAATGTTTACAATTCACAAAGCATACTTTATAAATTGCATTAAATTCTGTTGGCCTATCTGGCAAGAAATCTTGTTTGTTTTCATAATGAGAGGGTGGAGGGAAGCAGTCATAAAAGTGAAATTAAGAGGTAGAAGCAGACCCCAGTGATAATAAAATTTGGATATGTGAGTGTAAGAGTTCTTGTTCCTCCATAAGCCGTGAACTATAATCTGTAGTGGTAAATTGAAATTCCCAGAGAAGTACCAAAGATCTATACTCAATTTATTACAGATCTTGTGAAAGACGTCATTGTTTTCCCAGGTTGGGCTCTTGGAGTTGGCTTGGATCTGTTCCAAGAAAGCGTCTTCCCTCTATGTTTCTGAGTGCCTTATGTCTCTACCCAGTGGTTGTGCTATGCTACTGCATGACATAATACATTAAGCAAGAGATGGATTTTAAAATCTGCATCTTTCAGGGGGCTTTTCTGACTTTTACATGTACTTTTTAATATGACAGGCTTATAACTAACCACCCTAGGTCTGTGTGGATGTAAAATAGATTAAGCCAAAGTAATCTCACAGTAATATTTTTGAAGGACTTTAGGAGACTGAATTTTACAGACATTACGTTGTATTGAATTGTGATTTGATGTGGAAGGTGAAGAAAACCCCATCAACTTTCTGCCTTCTCATATCCACAGTGAGATGCAAGCTACAAGCTGGAGTAAATAGTATTTCCCAGAATGCTTTAAGAGAACTAAAGCCACTGTTCCCCACTCTGAGCTTGCTCTTTGCGAGCCTGTAATCTGAGCTCTTTTACCACCTGTAACCTGAGCTGACAGAAGGGAGCATGACCAGTGCCCTGGTTCCTCAGCCTCAACCTAGTGTTGTAGCACAGACCATTTATTGCAGATCTCAGCCCTCTGCTTATATGTATATTAGTGTACACATCCTTCCCTGCTGCTCTGGTTTGGAAGCAGAGGGAGGAACTCCATACAGAGAAAGGAGACTGCAATTCCTCCATTGTATTATGTAAAGCTCGTAGATATCTTAAATTCTCACTTCACACTCAGGATGCACATTGGTATCAAGTTAGACCAGAAAGATAGCAGAACTTCACACTTCACTTTAGCTATCGCCCCAGTCTACTGGACTCCTTCATTCAGGGATGTCAGTGACCAGTAGGGCTTCGGTTTTTGCACTGCACTCTGTGGAGCCAAAACAATGTTGATGTGTGTTATAGCCAAGACTGTTGCACCACTGTAACTGTCAAATCTGAACTCAGTGTGCATCCCTTTTCTCAGGTGGTCTTCTTCTCTTGATAAACATGAGAAAAGTGGAGCACAACTGTACTCCAGAAAGCACCGACTACATGGTTTGTGGTTCATCTTGTTAATTCTACACATCAAAAATAAACTTAAATTCTCAGTGTAGTGTTTCATATTGGCTATTGGTGCTTGCACTGATCAAGCTCATTGTGGAAAGCCAGTTTCTGAGACCTGAGAAATTAGCTAACAGAAAAGACAAGCCTGTAGCTCAGGAAAAAAAACAAAAAACCAAAAAAACACCAAAAAAAGAGGGATAATGTTTTACTTTTCCCTATATTGGTACAAACTTTCAGTAACTTGAAGAGTGTTATATCTTGACTGGAGATGCAACCAAAGTAGAGGTACTGCCCCATTTTGCATGTGTTCCTTGTAAAATCAGGCTGGACATGCAGGTGGATGTAGAGAGGGAAGACAGGCAGGATTCTTTATCAATTGAATGTGACAGATACCTGCTCAGAATGGAGAACATTTTAATTAACTAGAGAAAAAACAAAATTATTGAGGCAAACAGCACCTGGACTGCAGGGAGACACTATGCTCCTTTGCCAAAGAGTAAGTTCTTTAATGTAACTCAGGTGAATGGTCCCCTTATCTAAGCACCATGGTTTTGACAGTGAACCAGAGCAGATACTTTTAGAAAAACAAGGTAAGACAAATATATACTTCTGCTTTTCCACATCTGCTTCCAGTGGTCCGCCTCTAAGGCACTTCCTAAGCCAGAGTTCGGATTTATATCATGGAGTTTCACAGCTCTTGAGGGATTCTTCCATGAATTTGTCCAGTCCCTCTGGGACACTGTCAGCAGAAGCAACATCCTGTAGAAGGGATGGTAAAAATAATTTCCTTTGGTTTGTTTTAAATCCATTACTCAATAAAATGAACTTCTGTGATAAACTCAAGTCTCAAAGAATTAACTTGGTTGCAAAAAGAGATTCTGTGTATTTCATAACTGTCTCCTATGCATGGAGAGGTTTTGGTTTTCCTTAATGAGTCACTTTCCTCTGGGAAGGCAAACCCTAAGTTTCTTATTAAAGAAACAAAACCAGACATTTCCCGTGCTCTTTCATATCAGTAGTTCCATGGCAGAGTTTTATGTAACTTAATGCATTCTCTTAACATATGCTGAGATTTTCACTGTTTCTCATTAGCCCACAGTGGCTTCTGGGATGAGCAGAACAATTATGCCAGTCCCAGATCACTTATACATGTGAGAAATGCTTGAATTCAGCAGTGTTTGGCTGAATAGCTGTTAGTCTTAATTGACTTTCTGTTGACAGAAGGTGGTATCAGTTCTTTACACTTTCCATTCTTTTATCAAAAGAAGCACCAAACTGGGGATTCTTTCTGCTCTTCTCATGTTGTCTCTGTCTAGCTCAAACATGAGCATCTTCCAGGGGAAATGCTAGAGAAATAACTTTCCTGTCATAGTAGGAAAAATGCATAGGGAAAAAAAAAATCCTTGTATATATCCTCTTTCTTACCAAGAATTCTTGGTTGCCCTAAGCACTGAGTTAAATGCCTGCTCTAACAGACTAAAATGACTACCATGACTCTTTAAAAATTCCAGTGCACGTCTGAGTACTTGAGATCATTAAACTACTATTAGTTTACTTGACTCTGTATGGCTGCAACTCATTCATGAATCAAGAATGAATGTGGAGATGACTTGTGGCTGGCTAATACCAGGCCAATGCTTGTACACACTGCTTTCCTTCTCACTTCCAAGCTGAATAAGAATGCTTGCATTATAACTCAGTTCAGTGAAGTAATTATGTGTAATTGCATAATCACCCGTTACAGCTGTTTGACTTACTGGCACTTATAGTAATTAAACTAATGTGATGCACAACCACAAGTTAATTTAAAACAAGGAAACCATAGAATGATCCCTCTTGAGAGTGTCTATGCAGGCAGTGATACTGCAGTTGAACAGAAAGTGAAATGTCGATCCTACATGTTTTCTTGAACCTATTACACAGTTTACCTTTAACAGGTGACAAGATACAGAATTAAATAATAAGCTGGTAATATTCCTAAACAAAACAAAATACAAGGCTCTGGAATGAAAATAAACTCTCTTCCTCAAGGACGCTTGCCACACTCTGGCTAGCAGGAAGTAAAATTTCTTGCAGGCAAATAATCATACATTTGTTTATTATAATAATTTCTCAGTAGTGGCCAAAGTTAAACTTGGATTTAGCTCAGTACCTGCTGGTATGTTTTATTTTCCTCTAGATTAAAATTCAGTCTTGAGTCTTGTGCTCAGTCAACTATTCTGATATGCAAATGACTTTAATGGATTGACTTTTTGCTTATACATTGAACACCCAAGTCATACGGACAGGAGTAAGATTCAGAATATGAACTTAAATAAAGAAAACTGAAGGATTAACATAATGAATATCAAACAGAATGCTGTCTTTAAATCTATGGTTTTGGAGACATTCCTAATCCTACAGTTATGTTACTGAAAAGAAAGTGCTACTTAGTTTTGACTTAGAAAAGCACAATTTATATACTTACCTTCTTAATTTGAAATTTGGCCTGTGCATTCTTTCAAAGAAAAATGTCAAAAGCCACTCTTGCTGCAACAGATGAGCAAAACCTTCATTCTGTTTTCCCCCTCAGTCTTTGCATACTATTGAATTTTATGACTGTAAATAGAGGCTCTGGTTGCTGTGATACATTTTACTTGTAATAGGGATAAGCAGACAAGCTTATCTTGTCTGCTGTGGGCTCTGAAAACCTGAAAAACCTTCCTGAAGTGAATAATTTCAGAAGTCTAAATCCTTCTCTAAGGAGGAGAAAGCTTTTCTGAGTTCCTACAGGCTTCTGGCATCTGGACATGAGGCTGGTGTATGTTATCGCTTCATACATATAGTAAGCAGGATGCCTGGGTGGACAATGTTTCTTTTGAGACACATGTGCAAGAGAAACAGAAGCACTTGACTTCTTCAGGGGAGAAGCTCTATGGTCGGTAGCAATATTGTCTGCTCTTTATAAGATTCAAGCAGTTCATTTAAAAAGTAAAAAATTATATGGATTTCCTTGAGACTGAAGCTGTTTATGCAAACTGAGAGTTCCTTAGAGAAGATGCAAGCCACAAGAAAGAGGAAGCATCCACTATTTTATAATTCTTCTTATTTTATCTTGGTTTATGCTTTTTTATATTTTGCAGCTTCTTTGCACAGAATTAACTGATAACCACCAGAGGGTCTAGTAATCTAATAAGGTATTATAAATGCACAGTACTTTCCTCCCAAGGTTCTACCCATTGTCCAAATTTTCTTCCACAGCCACACTTTCTGAGGGATAATTTAAGGCCTTCTGCTACACCTGTGTGCCTCAGATGACCAGAAGATTTAACGCTTCCTTTCGTGACAAAAAGTAAGTATTTTAATAAACTGCTTCAATCTGCTGTTCAAAGCTGAAAAATTCTAAAGTGCATACATCTGACAACTGGCTAATGCTCTATCAACAAGACCTTTTTTATTAGCTAGGTGCTGATAGTGAAGGTATCGATTTTTTTTTTCAGTTTCTTTTTGAAAAATTAATGGAAATAATCACAATTTAAGGCTTCTAAGACAGCAAAAAGAGGCAGCAGTTCTGACATCTGAAAAATAACTCATCAGCAAATGAGAACAGCAAAATCATTCTGTCTTGTGCAACGAAAGAAAACAGAGGAGCAAGAATCAAAGTCTTTGAATGAATTTGTATGGTTTTTTTCAATTCCATGATGAGGCACTTGGTTTTTGTATGTGCTCTGTAAGAGTTGCTCTTTGTACATGATCAACAGAGAGATGGTTATTGTACGTTTATAAATTTGTTACTTTGCATTTCCCCTAAAGATACTTTTCAATAAATTAACCAGAAAATTTTTTACTTACCAGTAAGATAAGGGTTCATCTTGCAGTGAGGAGATAAGACTGTTCTAGTTTAGTGCAAGAGGATGCCAAAAAATCATTTAGAGACCAGTATTTTTTCTCCTCAGATCCAGGCTTTCCACTGCCAAAATAACTTAATTGACTAGATTTGTCTATAATATTCTAAGATTTGTAAAACACTTGTTCAATAAACTATTGCACAAGCCTGGATTTCAAATATCTTGAAGTGGATTTCAACCAACAACATCACAGAGTCTTTTTTAAAAAAATATACTATAGCTGGAACTCAGTGAGATAGTTATCACTGCTACCTTCTCCTTGGAAAGCAATATTTCTGCAGAAAAGAAAAAAATATCAAACAAACTGCTGGTGTGATGCATCAAATACTGTTATTTTATTTTATTTTATTTTATTTTATTTTATTTTATTTTATTTTATTTTATTTTAATTTTAACCAGTGCTGAGTTTTCAACTCAGGAAAGCTAGATGTGAGGTCTTTCAATAGGAGGCTCGTAGAAGTGATACACTAAGGAGAAAACATCTGATTGTAAACTTTAAAAAACCAACACAATTCTGATTATGTTGCAACTTTATAATTTTTGATTTGGCCTTTGGATATCAACCAGCTTTTGCTAGAGGCCTTCAGATTGAACGAATAGCTGAGATGTTCTTAATATGTTTTTTTAAATTAAATATGTGAGTCTCCAGACACAGATAGAACTGTTCTTCAGCTTCTTTGCACTGAAGGATTGCTGCCATAACAGACTGAGTTCATCCCAATGTATGGTACACATGGACTATTAGAAATACTTGAATTCCTATTACCCTGCCTTTTAAAATGGAGAATCCATATTAATCCTTGCTGGTATCATGGTCTGCTGGGGCATATTAAGAGGCTCAGGGACTAGTCATGGGAATGCTGAAAGATCTAACCACAACCAAAGTACCTTACAGTTAGTAACTATACAGATCCACTCTGGACTACTACACTGCACAGCTGAAGGCTGTATCTGCGAATCAACTTACAAAGTCTAACTTAAAAAGCTCACCAAGAACATGACTTTGACTGCTTCCATGCTGGGAAGTTCTCTCTAACTAGAGGTTGAAAGACCTGCTTTGATTGTGCAGGTGACTGCTTCGTCTTGATGCTGAGGAGGCAGCTCAGAGAGTTCACAAAGAGAATCGTGATCTTGTTCTTCCTATCCATGACAGAGCAGAGGAGAAAACCACTTTAAACCTAGAAACTGCCTGAGGATGAAAAGAAATGCTGCATACAAAGGATAAGAGGGTTTCTCTGATCAAAGGTTTTCTTTTGCTACAAAGATTCTCTTACTTTGGGATTTAAACACTAGACAGGAAATAGCTTCTGTACTGATGTCCATTCATTCACATTTTTGTTTGAATACATGACCATCAAAAGTGTGGAAGAAAATTTCCCATCAGCTTTGAGAAATTAACTCTTCTGAAACAGCTCAGTGCTTGCTTCATGCTTGCTTCACACCATGTTATCAGCATGGATTCACCTCAGCCTGGCCACAGGGAATGCAACTGCTGCTTCCTAGGCAACAGCCAACTTCCAGTCTCACCACTAAATCAGGTTATTTTATGCTGTGTGCAATTCCTGCGTTAGGAAAAGATAAGCAAATCTCAGAAGATTAAAGACATTGAAAAGCTGTCCCAATGGCATGTGTTTGTCCAAAATTTTCACAATTTTGCTGCATGGTTACAACAAATAATTTGGTGCAGCCCAGAAAATTACTGTTCTCCTGAGAAAATACTGACATCCAAAACCACTATATCAAATCCAAACCTGAAGCAAGAAGAGCAAAACGTGTGAGTTTTTTGCAAAGCTCTCACAGTAGGTTTTGCATAAGGAAGTTCCAGAGCTGGCACAGCTATCTCTTATAACTCCTCTTGTCACACGTCCTTGATAAAAAAACCCTTTTCTGGGAGACATCAGAGACTTAACTGGCAGTTACATTACTCCAGTGCTGCTCAAGAAGATAAAACAGAGGTTGGATCACTTCTATTGGAAACCCATAAAAGTAACAAGGAATCAAATATGTTGAAATTGAACTTGCCAATGTCTTAAGCCAAGACCAATTCTTTTAGCATAATTAATCATTTTATTGTTTATTATCAATATTTTATTGCATAAATTCTATTGTCAGAGCAGCTGCAGATCTAATGCAAACTTCTCCATAAGTATTCAGGGCTGTTTTTTAAAATTTGAGTATACTAGAATTTTTGTTTGTTGTAGTGATAGCACTGTCAAAGCAATGCAAAAAATGATACTGAGCCCTGCCACTCACACTGGTTTTAATGGCAATATTACAGTTAATCCCGTGATAAAATATCAAAATGTTTTACACAGTTGGCTCATGATTTCGACTATGCAGTGTATTTTCCAGACCACTGGGCAAAGGCCAGTACATTTCAAGTTATGGTTGCTCCTTTACATGTAGTTAGGTTTAACAACACACATTGGAATTAAACATTTAGCATTAAAGCATCATTTTATTCACATTAAAGCCCTTATTAGCAATTAATTCCCATAAACTAGGAATTTCCTTCTTGTCATTAAATTTCACATTACTGGTATCTTCTTATATTTTTCCTTAAATGGTGTGGAACACATAGTTTTAATGGTTGTATAATTACCCGTTCTCACATGGCTTGAATTTAGTCATACATACTGAGAATTAATCTTTTCTACCGATGTGTAACTCTCTATAGTTTGACCAACACAGAAGTCTTTTTTGCTTGAGAAACTACTAACCACTGGCTTTTTAAAATCACCTCATGCTTCTTTCTTTGAGTGACAGATTTACTTCTCAAAGCACCTCATTATGCATATAATGTTTAAGAATGAGAATCACTCTATTAAAGTCATTACCTAAATTAGCATGTGCTCAAGTGTTTGTCTGAATGTAATTTTAATTAGGAGAACAGTACATACAGGAGCTAGGTGACAGATGTAGTTTTCCTTGCTGCAAGTATCTTGTTTCTTCCTCATCTCCATGCTGAGGACAGGGCTTTGAATTGGCCTACAGATGTTTAAGAAAATCTAACACTGACTGGGTGTAGTAAGTGTCAACATTCACACAGTGAGGTTACTCTCCTGGTTGCAATCATATCTATTAGACAGGGAGAGGATGGCTTCACATCTGAACTCCGAAATGTCCAGATTTCTTGGAAATGAAATACCTTTAAGTGCTCCAGAGTAAATTCCTCTTACATTTATCAACTTTAGATTTTACACAGATCTGAATATGCAGGATAACATTCTGCTCTCCTTGGAAATAGTGGGAGATATGCCAATGACTTCAAAAGAGCCAGGATCTCACCTGTACTATCCTGTTTGAACTGAAAGATTTCTGTACTTCAATATTTAATGTATTGAAAAGAGATTCCAGTAGTAATACATTAAAACTAAAATTAGTCGATCGTTTTAGTTCTCTCTGTAGAAGCAATTCACTCAAAGAATAATAAAAACATGAGTTTTCACTTTTTTAGACAGAATTTTATATCAGTGGGAATCATAAAAATAGCTTTTTTGGTATTTGCAGATGTGCTGTGAGCATGTGTTTTTCATGAGGATGGCATGGATTTTTTGTGGATACATTTTCCTGTGGGGGCCTACTCCCCAAGTTTTAATATATTACCAAACATATTCTTCCTTGTGAAAATGTCTTCAAGCTCCAGAAGTCATGTGTGCCTATTGGCAAGCATTTCTTTTTGTTATGCCCACCAGCTGTAACAGGCTTATTTGTGGATTAGCTGTGTCTCAGCTGTAAAATTAATTCAGGAGCACAGCCTGCTGTTCCAAATTAAATTGCAACAGAAGGAAATGTTGTTTCCATGAGTTTGTCTTTTAAAGATTTGTATAATTGGTTAATGCTGTTTTGTCTTTTTGTTTTTTGGAGACAATTAATCAATATTTTGTCATGTGTAACTTTTATTTTCTATTTTCAGTACATAGCGGTATACAAACAGCAAAGTCAGATGATCATGTCCTCTTAGTGCTCAAGGAACCAGAGAGCCCTAATTAACTGATCTTATTGTGGTAGCAGTTTTAGCAATTAATTTTGAGCTACAGACCCATGAACCAAAGCCTTCAGTTTTCAGCTTTCTGGATTTTTAAAAATTTAAATCAGTTTTTGCAGAATAAATGTATATTTTCACTCTTTTCCCACTCCCAGTTAATGGAAGACAAATGGCTCCATGCCTGAAGCACTGCCTTTGCACTCAGCTGCTGCAGCCTTGATTTTTTTGGGCAGCCTTTCCACCTGATTGTAAGGAGACCTCACAAGATAGGAGGAGACAGTTGAGACTTCCTTTATGGATGGTTTCTTAAGGCACCGTTTGGACACACTGAGTCTGCCCCCAGTTTGTTAGGTACCGCTCTCAGCTGGAAAACTCTAGTTGTCTGCCAAAGGCAGTGAGGGACCTTTCAGCTGTAACCGACTGTGTAAGCACAACCAGTGCAAAATCCAAGAGATGAGTTTAAAGCACTTTCAGCTTACATAGTTGAACAATCTGGTGTTCTGTGGACACCACCAGGCTGAAGCAACCTGTTGTGGCTGCAGTTGCAGCTGCTGTGAGTTAGCCTGTGCGCATGTAGGGGTTTGCCTTCAGCTGGGTGAGATCCAACTGTTCAGCCACACAACACAACACGGTGACAGACAGCAAATGGTCTCCTCGAGCTGAACCAATTGGAAAGCTATGCTTTTAAAATAAACAGGACTGATTTTTGTCTCTGTTGTCAGAGTTAATTTAGTGCTGAATAGTAACAGTTGAAGTCTTTAGATGGCTAAAGATTAGGACTGGGTAAACTGCTTCCTTCCTTTTCCTTCTGGCAACAGTCAAATTTGTTTCTCATGCAAGTTTCTAGGAAAATAGAGGACAAGTGCTTTGCAAAAGAAAGTAGCTGCACTATGTAGGCTCTTCCTTTCTCTTTGTTATGATATGGATCATTTTTACATACACGGAAGCCAAAGGTAGGATACTTTTTAGTTTTAGAGGTATTTTCTGAGCTATTAAATAAGTTTTCCTTTGCCCAGTTAACAAGCGTTACATTTTTTTCCTCCAATTCTTCCTCCATTTGTCATATAGCCTGTACTAGAACAGAGGTCCTGTACTATCACACTCTTGGAGTGAACCTCATCTAACTACTTCCCTGTTGTGATGTGGCAAGGTCTTTCATAGCACATTGGGTCTTTGACTTAAGCCAAAGAGTTACCGTTTTTGGAAAAGCTGCTCACATCTTTAACCAATCCAGCTTGACAACTTTTATGGCTGCATAACCTTGAATGGTAATCTTAGCTCCATTAGGAATAATCTACATTGGTTCTTCCTGCTGTTCTATGAAAAGCCACTGCTTAGCTATTTTATGCCTTCTTTCACTGAGTTGCTATAAACAATCACTTGAAAGTGAGCAGATGAACTTCTAGATTACCTTCCAGAACCAGCTCACAGAAGCTATGGAATTGCAGAAGGAGAGGTGAGAGAGATAGTATAGGGACTGTGTAATGTATGTACAGAGGGCCATATCCATCTGGTGGAGCTGAGGAGGTGGAAGACAATTATACAGAGAGACAGGGGACACTCAAAACTCCTTACATAAGGAATAAGTTGACAGAGTATACAAGGGAGTGGAGGAAGGGGGAGAAAAGGGACTTCCAATAGGATGAAAAGGGGTAGAATGAACTGCAGTATTTAGTTTCTTATAAAGGCAACAAAAAGTGCATGGCTGCTCAGGTGATAATGGAGGATAGCCACCTAATGAAAAAAAATTTACTGGTGAAGGCAAAGTACTAGCTAAGCTCCCTCCTTGACCTTAGCATTTTCCTTTTAGATGGCATATTTTTTGGTCTACTCATGATCAGCAAAGGTACACTTACCACTGTGAATCAACAAAATGAAGACATAACCTGACACTCAACTAAGCCCCAATCCCTTGGGCTGCAGCAATTATATAATGATCATCATCAGCAGGCCTCAAGGTAATTTACCAGCACAGGGTACTCTGAGGTGAGTTATTAGAACCAGCCATCTTCTCATGTGCTCATTAATTACAAGTAATAATACTTTCAACAATTATACATGTAGCCCAAGAGACTGACTGGGTCTCAGATACACAGGATGAAGATAAAAAATCCTAAAGCTTTCACACACAGGCACTCACATATACTTTATGTAAAACAAACCAGTGAAAATTGATTTATGCTCTGAAGTCTCCCACAAGCCCTGGTCCAAGTCTTTAAACCACCTTGTACAAGTAAACTTCACTTTATCTGACTATCGTCAACAACAGGGGAAATTCTTGCCTATGACAAAATCCAGAATTTCTATTCTCATTATGAGGATTCCGGTGACATGGCTACATCTGCCAGGAGTGGAAAGAAATATCACTTCTGTTCATAGCGCTCAGATTGGGTGATGTTGCCCTAAACCTTAGATTTATATCAGGTGGTCACTGACTTACAGCAAGGCTTAGCTGTTTGTAGACCCTGGAGAGCTAAATGGGTGAAAAAAAAAAAAAAATGTAATGCAAATATTGCTTCTCCTCAAGGCAACTGTGTTGGTACACCTGTACCAGAAGCATCTCTGTAAAGGAGATGTAAAAATTACTCAAACCAGAGAAATCTGGACATGTTGAAGAGTCCAATGTGTATGTCAGAATTTCATTTAAGCCTTTAGCTTTAAGTATGTGTAGGTGAGAAGAAAAAAAAAATAAAAATTGTAGGCTTCTACAATTGTTAGATAAAGTCCTGAATTACACTAACAGTGAGTTTCTCTTCCACAAAAGAATGAAGTTTTTGTCGGCCAACTGGTCATGATTATTGCCTTTTTTAAATAACTCCACACTGATGGATTTTGTAAATTCAACATGCAATATTTCTGAGATACTTTCTATAAATTGTTGAGATTGAAATGTCTGGGGTATAATCATTTTGCTGCCAACATTAAATTGACAAGGGATGACAAAAATATAAGACTAGTCAACAATTCTACTATCTTTCATTGGAAAATTATGTAATTAATCTCTTTGAATCCTGTTTAGCTTCTGACAACTCCTGTTAGGAGGATAATTTAATCCCAGGATTTTTCAATAAGATTGTGAATGTTGTATAGAGGAGAAACTATGACTTAGAAAGAATAATTTAAGACAATAAACTTTGCTGGTTTCCAACTGCATTAGTGCAAATCATTCAGGTTAGGACAATGACTTTGTATTGCCTCACTGAAAGGCTGGGAGACAAAAACATTTCATTGTAACTGAAGGACTTATTTTTCTTCTTTGTAGTTCATGTATTCAGACTTTCTGTTCCTTTGTTTCCTTTGAAAACAGCATGAGAAACACTTTTATGTAATGGAATCTTGTTTCTGTAACTCTTACAGTTACAACCCTGAAATGTTTCAGTGGTTCAGCTAAGACAATTTCACACAAAACTGGGCATGGGCTATTCCTGACCAGTCTGTTTTCTGGCATATGTAACAAAAATCATAATGAGAGTTTAGGATCAACCGCTCCCCCTCTGACCTGCACAAAGAACGGTTCCAGGTGGTATGGAGATGCCTCCTTCCAGAAAGGCTAGGTCCCACATAAAGAAGGCAAAATTTGGAATACACCTTCCAGATGTGCAACAGGATCATACATTACTGTCATGCTGTTTTAGGAAATGCAGCACCTACCCTGTGTCCACCAGAGGAAGTCTATGCAAGCAAAAATGAGAGGAAACCTCCTACTCCATTTTCAATCACTAGAATTTCTAACACTGTGCAGGTAGTCTGGGAGAACTCTATGTCTGACAATATCTGGAAATGAAAATTCTTGAAATGAAGAATTAGCTGCATGCATGGCTAAGGTCTTTGTGCCTCTCTGTTTTGAAACAAATTTACCAGAGATGGGTACCAGTGAGTTATTCTCAACAGTACTTTTGTGCTAATTTCTGTTGCAAAAATAACAACTAAAGTACAAGTTTTGAGTTTCTGCATAAAATATGAAGAGTCTAGAAGTTCAGTTTCACTTACTGCAACAGTATTTGCCCCTTCCCCTCCTTTGCCGTTGGTCAACAATATAATTCTCATGGGAAAGGAGTGGTTGCACAAATTTAGATCTGGGTAAAAATGCAAAGCTTTTCGTTTGCTGCCATGCTCTCCAGTAAAAAAGTTATAAGTAAATTTCAGGCTAGAAATTGTTCTACAGCAAACTAATTTAACAGACCTTCTAGGTAGCTGTAAATCATCAGATGTCACGCTGTAGTTTTGCAATGTTTTATAAAATGTTTTTGTGTGTATATATATAGACCTACCTATATTACCAATTTAAAAATTATACTGATTCAGAGATTTCATATAAACTAGTATAAGCATCATTACTTTTATTAGGCATTCTTTTTAATTGCTTCAGTCATCAGTTGGTACAAATTGTATTCACTTGTAAAACAATATGCAGAATACCTTAGAAATTAATTGCACAGGCACAATTGTTTATGAGACTCTACCCATAGCTCAACATTTCTGCCACTCTTTCCTGCTAGAGTAGTCCACGGATTACTAGGAAGAAGATTTAATCTGTCATAAGATTGGCCAGGGATAAAATATGAACAGAGAAGCAAGTTCTCAATGTGTGAATTTCTCACTGTGCCTATTTCAGTTCAGTTTTAGTGCATGTAACAAGCTGAATTTTTCTCTAAGTTAAACTGAATTTTCAAACATCTTTTACATTAAATTTTTCTCTAAAAGTTTTTCTCCACATTTCCTGTAGGCAGATCTTCCCTTCTTGATCCATGTCAGACAGAGCCTTGACAACACTCAGCTGTTCTTTGCTTTCCCATGCTACTCCCCACTTACCTACTAAAGAGCTACTAAGACCTCTGCCTAGGTTACCTCAGCCAAACCAACTGGGTTTATTGAGACTTTTTTCATTGATTAGGTTATTTAAAGTAACTGATTTTGATCATCATGGATTGGAGATTCACACATTTCCTCTACTAGATTGGGAGCAGGGGATAATTTCCAGTAAAGAGTCCTGAACAAATAAGGCTGGGAATGTTTTCAGCAAATACTCATCTGTAAAGAGAGTATCCAGTCACGTGCAGGAGCTTAAGGTAATGTCTCAACAGGAGGAAAATTTGAGGAATTTAATAACTGCCATATTGAATAGATCTAGCTTAAAAATAGTCATCTTATACCATGGGGATTTCAAAGGGACATGAATGAGGATTAGAAGTATGAGGAAGAAGAAACAGAAAAAAAAGATTATAACAATGGGCTGACCTTGTCCCTGTCTTCATCCTCTTCAATCCTGAATCTGGGTATATGCTGACCTATTTATGTCAGATGCATGTTTTAGGTCATCACACTTGCATCAAAATACCAACAAGCATAGGATGAACCCTAGGGATCAAAGAGCAGAAGGAGGCAGCAAGAAGACAATCCTCTTCCAGTGAATTAAAACTTCAGAATTCCTTGCTATTATGCCCCTGGCAGTGCTCAATCCTCCTCCTCTGCAGAATGATGGCACCATGTAATAATGTTTAATTCCTCTGACATGCATAATTTGAAAAGAGATTGAATTATTATTTCTACAAAAATAATTCTGTAAGAAGCTTGTTTCCTGTGACTACTCGCTGAAGTAGCATAACGGTCACCAAAGTTGCATAATATTGCTCTTGTGCTTTCCTGGGATGGCTGATATAATGAAATAATAATGAGTAACACATTTTAAGTGTGAACTTTCAGATGATCTTCAAACATGCTAGTATTTATGGAATCTTTGAAATTCTGTGAACTCACAGTGGCTGATTATTTAATGAGACAGCACACAATTCAATGTAATGTATGAATTGCTTTTGCTATTAACCACTCAGATCCAACAGTTTTATAGATTTTTTTTTTTTTTGTCAGAACATTGGAACACTGAATTAGCTGCAGCTGTGATGAATAGAGATTGCAGTAGAGTAAGCATTTAGCTTTAAATGGAAACTCAAGAGACAGATAGGTAGCATTTATGGTAGAAAATTGCCTAATTTCAAAGAAATTATTTGGTGTGTTAGAATGACATCTAGTGACTAGTTCAGGTTCTAATGCTGAGTTATAAAAATAGAAACAAAAACTTACTTTAATCTTCTGATTCTTTCTTTGCTGCCCCCTAATGAAACACATAAATATAAAGAACTGTAAACCATATCCAGAGAAAATAAGACTTGAAAGGAAATCAAGTAAAATTAGGATTAAAGGCAAACAGTGCATTAGTGTAAGGGGAAAAAGCAATAAAATACTTCAGGCTTCTGAAACTCTGGGAATTCAAAATTAGGATTGTAACCCACTCTTCAATATTAATTTATTTTTCAGGAAATAATTTATCATTTTTCTTTGCTATGGAATATACCCAGGAAAAAAAATTGTTAACAGTCTCTTAAAATAAGATCCTGATCAGGAATGGAAATTCACCTACATTGTGAAAACACAGTTTGACAGGGGCCCAAAGCCCCCCTTTTGAATGATAATTAACAGTCCTCTTCCATTCAACACAATCATGCTACCAATTTACAGAGCAGGCTGCAACAGGGACAGAGTTCATAAGGTATCTCATCTCGTGAATGTTTAACATTAGCAGGAGAAAGTCTGGATTTGGTCAATCCTATCAAGATGCAAACTTTTTTTTTTTTTTTTCCATGTGTATACTGGAGGCAGAGCTACAAGCTCTTAAGAATGGAAATTTGAGAGAGAAATGGGATGGTAGAAAGATAAAAAGCAATTTCTATCTCTAAAAGTAGAGACAAAATGTAATTTTTAATCAGATTGAAGATTCACGTTATTTTAATTAAGTATATACTTTTGTATACGGCTGAAAAAGACTGAACTGTGCTTTTCTCAGTGAAATCTGCAAGTACATTCATTCCATTAAAGAGTTTTTGCAATCATGTTACTTGCTCTGCACGTGCATGAGACCAGTGTTCCCAAATAAGGAGAATCCTTCTTTATAGGCTAGGACACCCATTCTCCTGACGCTCAGCTTCATTTCAAAAGAAAAGATGACTCTCCAGTTGCAGTACCTAAAAACAAACTGTGAGATTACAGTGGACCTGTAATCTTTACACATATATTTGCCTGAATCTGTAGAAAAGTGAAACAATAGTGGTGAGGTACAAACATCAGTCATGATACTCTAATGATCACTGTTAAGTATTTTAGCATTCATTAAAGTAGAAGGGAAAGAATATGTGAGGGAAATGGCATTTTCTGATACCTATGCTTAGAGTACTTGTGACATAGTGAAAATGTCTTTGGGATAAATTTATAAGGCATAGGAAAATATGCTGAAGTTACAAGACTATGAGGATTGGTTCGTATTCCCCAGACAGTTTCTCATAATTTCAGGTAATGTTATAATAACCCTCAAACTTTGAAGCACTCAGCTATACAGGTACACCAGATTATTTCACAGGTGCTAAGACTGAAACATAAGTGACCTAATGGCGTTATGAAAGTTTTAGATTTAGTACTTTGCCCTGAAATTGGTAATCTCTGTAGCATCTAGATTTAACCTGGGATCTTCCTTAGTGAGTAAAATATGTTTTCTGCTCTGGACTTCCCAAACCTTTTGATAACACGTCATTACCTTTTCCTATGATAAATATCACTTAATCTCTTGTTATTTGTTTAACATGTGGAAATATTTCCAATCACTAGAGTGGCACTGGTATTAGTATTCCTGCAGCTTCAGATCCGAGGTGGCTCAGTGATCAAGACTACCATCACATCTTATCTGGTCAGCACTTTCTGGTTAGACTTATCTAGGATCACTTTGTGGAATCCAGCCATATAAAATCCTTGGAGAAACATTCAGTTTCTGAATCCCATTTTGTCTCAAGATCCTAGCTACTTGGCACTGAAAAGGCTTGGATGATTTGGGGCATCCTCAGAAAACTTCAGGTATCTAGTGACCTTCATAGTGCAAACTTTGTTATCTAGGGACTTTATGTGTTTCTAGGGTTAGGCAATGCATAAATAGAGACTCTAAATGGGGGCTTACACCCTGGTATGGCTGCTAGCACAGTTTGATATTAAGTTCCTTTAGCAGATCTAACCCTTATTATTCCTATACCTCAAATTCCTATCTGCAGAGTAGAGGGAGTTGTAAAATGCAGGGGTACTGAGGATAAATATGTTCAATATCATGATACACTTACATACAGCAAGATAAAAAGCATTCTGCATAGTCAGTGCACACAACACTTTTCTTCCACCCTTATTCATTTCCTAAGTGACAGCGATGAACACTGCAATGTATGGAGACAATATACAGACGAATAGGCAGGAACAGAGAAAATGAGACGTGAACTGGAAGCACGGAAGGGATATATTGGGATTGTCTGTATTTTAATATTTGGTTTGATTCACTCTATGTGGGCATTGCTTACAAGAGAAGCAGTCACAGAAAAGGTCAGAAAATGTCAGTGCCAGATAGTATGGGCCTGAACTGACAGGCTTTCAGAGAAAAAATAGTGTTCTGTGTTAAGAGCGTGGGCAGAAAACCCCTTAAATTTTCAGTAAAGACAACCTGGCATAAGTTTCTGTTCTGCAAACCTAAAGCTGAACTTCATTGGAGCAGATATGGAAGTTGTTTCCCAGGGCATGTTAAAACCTGATGGTATGGATCCTGACAGGAAATCAAGAGTTTTCTTAAAGCTCTTTTAATACTTACTACACCCTGATCACCAAACATTTTGTTTTGCAAAAGTCCGATTTGTCTACACAAATTCTAAAATGTGTGTTCAGTTGGGTATTTGCATGTACTGGCTGGCTTCTGCAGGGGTTTCATTTGGATAATAAAAAACAAAGAAACGATGTAGAGTAAGATTATGAAAACATAGAGGCAAAATGGCACCAGGCTGAACCTCAGGATGCCATTTTGCTCATTTACATGCCTAATTGCTGGGTGGGCTGGCCTTTCAGCTCACTGCAGTGCTTAGCATTGTACTGATAAGCAATCCAGCATCGTATCACACTCCATTTTACAGTAAGAAATGTTTTAAATAAAAGCTAAATTTGCAAATATGTTCAATCAGTATAATGTCTTTTAAGGAATGAATCTCTTCCTAATCACCATCTATAGTAACTGCAGTGGACAAAAAATGCGCTATGCTGTTACTGCTTCTCAAATAATTCCATGAGGTTTTCTGGTTCCTTATCTAACCCTTTTCTGAAGTATAAGCAAGAGCATACAAAGCTCTCATAAACATGCAAACATGACTTCCAAGTCACCCATACTTCCAGATTTCTTAAAAGTTTATCTCCCAGAACGTAAGCCTCATCATGCTGGCTCATCCTGGTAAAGCATGTTTTTTACCCAATTTGAATCATGTGATGAGGTCATCAAAATGAGATGAAGGAACACACCTGTGGCACAGGTCAGGTTAGGGAGTGTGCCAAGGCCCCTTTGAGTGCCAAGCATTCCCACGATATGTCAGCTGTATACATCCTCCACTCACTGCAGAGCAATGACTTCTTTGCTCTAAGAGGCAGGATGTTTCAGGGAGATCATGGATCTACTGCATCTTGCTACACCGGAGCAGTACAAGGGCTGTAACCCTGCAGCATGCTGCAGTGCAAATGAAGGGGTAAGGTGCAGACATGGGGGGAGGGGGGGGAGGTGGAAAAAGTAAGAATATAGACAGACCAGTGAATCTCTCTTTAAGCTTGTGAAGTCTGACAAATCTTCAGCAGCCAGAGAGAACTGACTATTTCAGTCATGATCCCTTCTTTAGGGAAGAATGATGCAGTTAACACATATTTTTAAAAAATATTCTGATACTAGTTACTAGCACGTGTGGAAATGTGACTCAGAGGAGAGAGTCTCACAGGCTATTTTTCTTAATTATTCTAAATTTAACAGTTTTAGTTTTATGTTTATTTGTTTTTCTCAGACAAACACAAATCACTGAGTTACTGAGATCAGGAGAGAAAATATCCATCATGATAACACTGAGTTGACAGTCTAGTGCTGGCATAATGGGTGGGTCTCTGCTCTCTGCAGTGCCCTACTGAAATCAGCTAGACTCTGTGTGGGTGTAGAAAGCTAAAATTAGGGGGTTTTGACTGCCACAAAGAACAAATGAGTGAGTGGGTTTGTCTGAGTTACCTGCAGATAGTTCATGTGAGTATTTATTCCCTTTTTCCAGAATCTGAGGTAAATCCAATGTTGGAAAACTTTCTGGAAGTTCAGGTCAAGCATTATTTTATTGCATATTTTGATCTTCTTGCTTTGATAGATCTTTTTTTTAATAAGCTGAAAGGAAATTAATGGCCTGAACGATTTCTATTCACTAACCATGGAAAATGCTTATTACAGGAACATTATACTAAAGTAAAAGATTGCTAATGTCCTGGGCTGATGATATATATTAAAGACATTTACATATTTTCCAGCTTTTTGAAAGGAGAACAAGATCAGTTCCATGCCACCGCAGTACTGCAAAACTATTCTGCTTGACTGGCGGGCAAGCTGCCTAGCTGCAGTTGTCTTAAATCATGACTTTCTATTTTCTTAACTCAGGTGGGAGCCATTTGAAAACTTTCACAGAACTTTGCAATAGCAAACCTGTAATAAGCATCACATGTTAAGCTGTACAGGATGTTCAGCATCTTGAACAGTTTGAAGCAATTAATATGTGACTTTCTAGTTCCCGTGTCAAGTAAAAAATACCATAATTGAATCTCCTTGGAAAACATCTGTCTTTATTAAGTTCAGCCATCGTATGCAGATTTGGCCATTATCTATGGGTATACCCTAATCAGACCTTACACTGAGTTTCTACTCAAGCTTCCTCTTGTTTTCAGCTCTGGAGCTATGCCCAAGCGTGGTTTTGGAGAGGTTTTCTGTGATTGTAATTCAGGATTTCTCAGTGTATTTATACCTGGGTGCACAACAAATGTGTAAGAAGAAGTTACATTTCTGTCCTCTTTCTTTTTCCTTTTTCCTCCTTCAATCTGATGAGGTATAACGCTGTGGCATTTCTTAATTGAAATACAGATGGAGAACACATCACTCTCCATGAATAGTGTTCATCCTTCCGTATCTGATTTTTAGGTCCAATTGGTTTTATTGAAAAATAGTGGGGTTCAAAGTGACTGGGAAGTGAACATGTTTTATTCCAATATAATGACTAAGAGCAATCCTTGTGCAAGATTGCGGCACTTAGATGTAATCAAGATCCATGAGCCAGCTACTTGAAGACAGTCATGGGAACTGGCATCTTCTCTTAAATCTGATAATGGAATTAGCTCTCATACTGCCTTTGACTGGTGATGGGGACCAAATGAGAAAACTTCATCTAAGAAGTATTGTTGTGTTCTCTTGTGTGCTATGAATGTAATGGAGGTAAAGCTAGATCCCTCTGCTCTGATAACTGGAATGAACTGTTCTGAATGTGATGTTTCTTCTTTCCCTGGCAAAAAAAGAATGTACAATTATTAAAACAAGCAACACCTTGCACAGCCGTCTGTTTTTAATAGTTTTATAACTCCTATGTAAACTGAGTAACGTTACTAGTAACATGATTGGTGGTATCTCATACCTACCTTGCTATGTTAGACAGAATCAGATGTTTCCCTGCAGAGCATAAGCAGGAGCACAGCTGCCGCTCACTCTCTGCTCTAATGGAGAGGGAATGAAGGGAATATGCGTTCTTTCATTTGAAATTGGGAGTAATTCCACATAAATTAATGGAGCTCCTCAGCACAAGATGGATGTGAAAGAAGAGCCTGCCCAGAGGTTATAAATTAAGGGTAAGTGAAATTCAAAGAGAGAGTTTTGTGCACTAAGAAGCTATGTGAAAATAAAATGTATTGTACTTGACTGGCTGAGAACAAAAATGAATCAAAATATTAATGAATACTGCAGACTAAGAAATAACTTCTGCTTCAGTGCCTCTTTCTGACTCCTTTTACTGCTAGTTTCACACTGTTTGAGGTTATTGACAAAGCTAACTGATATGATCTCCTTCATGCAAGTGACTAAAGAGAGCCCCTTCAGACATAAGTTATAATATCCCTGAACCTGGAAGGAAAGAACATACTAAATACTCATTTAATCTAAATTCTGAATTATAAATCTAACTCATTAAACAGAAACCACAATGTTCTAATTAAATGTGTGGGTCTTTTTGTTTTGGCAAAATCCCAAGGTAATTTCAGGTGATGCTGTATTGTTGTGGTGTATGCCAGATATTGTGCTCCACTAATAACCAGCACTCATCTCAGCCTGATTGGAATAGGGAAGCATAAAAGACTGTGAATCAGTGCTTCTAAAAATAGCTCCAGCCACCCCCTTCCTCCTCCAGAAAAAATATAAAAAAGTTGAAAATCACGATGCTGATGAGAACAAAGGATAAGTAGCTGAATGGAGAAAAGGGGCATTTGCAGAAACACCCCACTTTTTATAAGAAGTGGTTCTTTCTTGCCTGCATTAAAAGAATTGCCCTCTGCTGATTTATTGCTGGAGCAGTGTTGGGCTGCTAAAAGAAGTTGTATAAACCTAGAAAGATGCAGAAAAATACAGAAAATCAGAAAGCTTCCTTAGAGAGAATTTATTTTTATTAAAAATATTCTAGGCACTGAACTGTTGCTATCCTCTATAAGAAAAAACATAGGAATGGCTCATGTTCCAGTCAGGTATCTGTAGTTGAATTTCATCTTTTTTCCTGTACAATACTATTGTGGGTTGATTCCTATAGGATATACTATTACTGAGTCACTATTCATGGGAATTGTATGCTCAGGACACTGAAGTTTTAATTTCCCTATAAACAGATGTACGTACATCATTTCCTTTAAGACCTTACATTGTGTGACTGTCTTAAAATATGTGATATACCCTTTGCCAGACAAAAAAATCTTTATTTCCTTTTTGATTTCAAGATTACAGTTGATTATTCTTTGATGTGAATTGATTTTCTTCTGCATAATACATGAGCATATGCCTGTTCATATAGCAATCAACTTGTGCAATACTTCCATTTCATCATGTTCATGGATTAATTGTGCACTTGTTACTGACCAAAATGAGGAGCAGTACTGTGCAAGCAGTGTAACAGAATCTGGTTCACTTTCCAAAGCCAGAACCTTGTTGCAGAGGTTAAATATATCCCCTTCACTTGAGGGGAGTTTTTATTACTTAGTTCCTCCTGCTGATTTACACTTGGAAATGAGAAAAGAGTATGAATATATCTCTTTACAGGACCTAATTTTATGCCTATTTCAGCAGTTTTGAACATATGCTTAAGCAAGCATATTAATTAAACAGAACGTAATTTTCCTAATATTCCAGTTGTGTAACCAATGTGGCATATTTTATTATGTGCAATACCTTTGTAAAAATGTTTTGAAGTCCTAGCTGACAAGGTCCTTGATAAGCAATGTTTAATCTTCTCATCAGGCAGAATGATTTTTTTCTTCTGCTTGAATTTACAAAAAGGGTAATGAAATTAAACACACGTGATTGAGAAATGGCATTACTGGTCTTCTCAGAGTTTTCATGGATGGTTAGAGAAAAGTTATCTGATCCCTTTCATAGCTGGGAAATGATAGAAATTATAGTGTTATATTTTCATTACAGAGTTAATCTGGATATCTGGTTTAACTGAGTGAGAAACAGGTTTACGACCTCCATGATCTTCTGAACTATTCACAAATTTACCCACCCTCTTGTTTGGGGCAGTACTGGGGATCCTGAAGCTGAAGGAGTTTACTGGACCATTTTGGAGGGCTGTTGGCTCTGCACAAACTCTCCACCTTCACAACGCGCAATACTCAAAACTATAAACCTGAGAAACTCAGGTAGTCTAAATCAGAAGCTTTTCAGTGCCCAGTAGCCAAGTTATGGATAACAGAGAAGCAGTATCCCAGATTAACTTTGTAGACAAGAAAGATATTAGTAAGTTCGTCACTATGCCTTAAAATCACAGAAGGATTTTCTTAATTGCTAGAAATGTTCTGTGCCACTGGAACATTAATTGCATCTTCCACTTTCATATAATAACCAGTGTTTGTGCTGTTCATTAACTTGGCCATCAAAGTTTATGTGCCAATTTGCAGTCTTCTCTATTATACCCATGTGGTTATATTGTTTCAGAAGTCCTAAGGGTTTAGATTAAGCACTGCACCCTAACCATCTTTCATTACCTTCATTTAACAACAGTCCACGAAAAATGCTGCAGCTGTTTGAACCAGTGCTTTGTTCCACCTCTAGTCCCAATGCCACACTTTAAATATTTCCCTGGAATTAACCTGCCAATTAATGTGTCCAGAGCTTTTCACCATGCTTTACACATTTGACCATACAGTTTATCCACTTTTTAAATTAACAGATTTCTTGTGTCCTCTTTGCAGATGAAATAAACTCATCCTTGTCAAACCCAAGCACACAGCAACTTTTCCAGAAAAAAATGGTCTAATCTTTCAGAGAAATAGAACAAATATGTGGAAAATATGGGATTTATTTGTAATACCACTGATTTTACATTTAAATAATTTCAGACACGGCATGGAATAAAAATGCAGAAATAAATTAACAGATAACAAAATAATCTGTATTTTGGGAATTTCCTCCAATTGGGGGGTGGAGTGGGGTGGGGACGGGGATGGACACAAACACAATGCATTTATTTAAAAAAAGGGATTGTACATAAGCATTGAGAACAATCTACTTTGTCAACAAATAGCACCTTTTAAAACTTCAAAAGAGAAGAATGAACTTAAGGTTGGTCTATTTTTGGAGTATTTGCATATACTTTTTAGTTGTGCTCTGATTTTTCTGTCTATAAAATAGGTATAATCCTTTGTCTGTTTTTCAACTGTTGAAAACTGTTTTCTTTGTGACATGATTCCTGAGAAAAAAATGGGAGATTTTCCTCCCTCTGAAGGGTGCAGAGAGAATTTTGTAAAAAAATCAAAAGACAGACAGGTGAAAATAGAGTACAGTATTTTATCTTTTTTTTTTTTTTTTTAATTATTATTTTAAAGGGAAAAGGGAAGTCTAGAATGTTTGGGATTTGATTAACTTTCTTTTTACATTTGAAGGCAGCAATAAGGTCCCTCCTATTAAACAAAACATTCTTCAAGGCAAATTCTATTTCCTGCATTGCATATGAAAATGACAGTTGCAATGAGGTTTCTGTTCAATATGATAAGCCTCAGAAATCTGTCTTTTACCTCCTTAAAAATATGAAGTAGAGAAAAACAGACTTGTAGATTTTTGGGGCTAACCTGCTGAATTCAACCCCTTGCTTACACCTCAAAGTACACAGTGTCTCCGTCTACTTACTTGATCTTTACTAAAAAAATATACATGTGGGTGGATGTATAAACATTTCTTAATTCAATGACAAATAAACTAAGTGTTCCAAAAGTCTCATAAAGATCCATGGAGTTAGGTTTAGCAACATGCTTCTAAAAAATGTAGACAAGAGATAATTTTTTTGGTCATAATTCCTTTGTAATTCAATTCAGATGGCCTCCTCTCCTACTGTCTTACTATATTACAATATTTCAAAGAACTCTAATTATCCAAACCATGTATCTGAGATTTTAAAAGACAAAATCAGGCATATGCCTTACTAATTTTTTAAAAAAGAGAATCTGTAATTTTTAATGATGATGTAGCTATTATCTGTTAATAACTTTCATTCGGGGAATTTTGTTTTCATGGAAAAAATTAGTATAATAAGAACAGAAACACAAAATTTTCAGGTCAGTTGTCTTTTTGGAGTTTATTATAGTTAATTTTTAGGCTGGCTCTTTACTAAGAATGCCATCTTTCTGGTTCATTTTAAAGAGCTGGCATTTCTATTCTTGAAGATGTAATTAAAATAAGTTTCCTAAGTTACAAGGGATTATTAATATGTGGAATCTAGATGACACTTTGTGTTGGGTCATTAACAACTGACGCTTGCTGCAAATAACTCCCATAAAGTGCTTTTAGAGTGTCTTTTATGCTGTAGTCACCTTGTAATCTATTAAAGAGTGTCTTGAGGTTATGAAGTGTGACCTGTGACCATGAATTCAATGTTCTTTCACAGGAACTCTGTAACAAGAAATTGAAATGCAACAAAATATATGTGGCAAATAAAGAACACTTTTAGAAATGGTGCTGCAGTATGCCAATAGTACTGAAAGTAATCGAGGGAGATGATGGGATCAGAAGAAGACGCTGTGAAAGAAAGTCCTCATTCTATTGACAGGACTGGCCCTAGAATTAATTTCAGTCAACATACAGCCATTCTCAACTGTTACATGTACAATTTATTTTGGCCGGTTTTAATTTTCTTTCACCTTTCTCTCAATCTTTCCGAAGAGTCTAATGTTCCCTGGCCATCTACTAGAAAAGTCTAAAAATGACAGATATAGAAATCCTAAACTCTGAAGATGGGATTAAATTGTAAATGTTTAAAGTTATCTCAGCTTTACAGTGAGTAGAAAGACAGAGAGAGAAAAAAGCCCAAACATTTCCTGAAAGTTATTTATGTCATTCTAACTTAGACATTTAAAGTATTTCAGAATTCTAAAGCCAGAAATGTGAAACTTCATTGCCTTGTTCATGGAAGAAACAAATAAAGTATGATCATATGTACGATTTGCTTTTATGTAAGCTGAGTGAAAATAATCTTTAATTTGAATACACATCTCTGTCTTTTCTGTTGATCTACATTACATAAGGTAATGGAATCAGGCTGCTGGTTTCACATTGATAATTCATCACTAAATAATGTCTAGCTTTTAGCATCCTGGAGAAATGGGATGCTTTTCTCTCCTTCAGCTCTCTTTTCAGCTCTCTGGTAACCAAAGGCTTTTTTTTTTTTTTTTTTTCCCTTCTATATTTTTGCTGGTTATGTACTATTCAGGCAATATTTTAATAGAAGAACCCAATCTATTTCCATAGACTGAAAGATAGATATCATATTTGCAGAAAAATGCCCTATTTATCTCTGCTGGAAACTACAGCAGTTTATGCACAATTATGCTATTTAAGAATCCACTCTCCTTCTGCCATACAATACCTTTATTTTTTCCTTTTTTGTTTCTAATGTGTGTACTGTCTCTATCAGAGGTTTTTTCTTTTTCACTGGGAAGCATTCTGCAATAAAGATGTTCAATTTCCTTCCTTCCGTCTTGTTTTTAAAGTCTATTCCCTTCTTTTCATGCACTATAACATTTTATTTTTTTTTATAAACTGAAGCAACAGTAAATATAAACCCTTGCTAAAGAGTGGATTTCTGTTTGTTATCTATAATCTGCTGAATAGAGCCACTGATCTTTGGTTTACTGAAACCATGACACTACAGCAGCTGAAAGAGTCTTGAGTTTGATTTCTGGTTTCCTGTCAGAACAGCTAATGCCATGTCTAGGAAATGTCCCCAAATTCAGCATTTGCAGAAAAGAATTAAACATGTACTATATAATCTAGGAAAAGACAGATAAACACCATCCAATAAAACATTTAGAAATATAAGTAAATACCATGTCTTTCTGTCCAAAGATCTCCATGACCATTATAGCAGTGTCATGATGTCCATTTTGCAGGCCAGAAGCTAGTGGCATGCAAAAGGAGCCAGTGAAGACTGAACTCTCAAGTGAACTCTCACTCAAGTATTAACTCATTACCCTACAGTTAGTGTCTGAGGAACAGATTTAAAGCTTGAACAATTATAAAGATTTGACAGTTGTGACTCAGAGTTTGATGTACACTTCATGCTTGCTTATGATGAAATCCAAATTTCGGGTTTTTTTCCCAGAAAAAAAACAACCAAACAAAAAACACCTTTGAGTTATGTCTGGAATGTATTATAATAACAAAATTTTAATAAAATAACAGGATGGCAGTGAAATCATTACAGGGGAATCCTTAAACTCTTATTAGTTCTGCAATTTTTTGTGAATAAGAATTCTGGAATAACTTTTACTGCCACAGATAAAACCGCATTCTTGGCAAGAATAAGTTGATGAGGCAATAGGATTTAAAAAGTAAAAAAGAAATTGGAGATGAATGTTTCTCACATGTGCCTTTCTAATGACTGGAATATAATCTTATTAGAGAACAAAAAAAATTTACCTGAAGACTGCGATTATTATAGCCACTTTAACCATTATCTGAGACCTAAATTCTGCCCATTATAAGGGCAATGGGCAAAATCAACACTTGCTGTCACCTAACTGGTCTTGCAGCAACAAAGATTGTTTCCAGAAAAAAGACAAATTAGAAAAGCAAAGCACGTGCAGGAGAAAATCTGCTCCCTTGCTAGTTTCTAGCAATGAAATGTCTGAAGCTATCTGTCCCTCTCTTTTTTGGACAGGCCATCTGGAACAAAATGAGACTTGAATCACCAGCAAGGCTGACATGCTCCGTTTGTACCCTGATAAGAAAATCTGAATACATTACAAGTGAAATTTGAGAGCTGACATTTAAAAAAAATTATAAAAAAGCCTTTCTTGCTACTTTCAGTGACAAGCATCTCCACTTTTCATTTGCTCATTAGTGTAGCACAAGTGTCTCTTTTTGTAGATATATATACCAGTATATAGCAGTTTTTATAGCAATAGATACCTGAATAAAGGTTTGTACACACGGTCATGATTAATCAACAAGCAGGAGGGGGAGAGAAAGGGTAAAGGGGAGGATGGTGCTAATATGCCAGTGGCCCTTTCTTGTCTGTGGTGAGAGACGATCGGTTTGCAATGCCATACCAGCATTGATCCTAAGCACAAACAAAACTATACAATCAAACAAGTCATTAAATCCTCTTGAAATAAAGAGTAGACATTTAAAATCTATAAATCTATATTGTGTAGCTAGCATTTCTGTATTCAGGTATGGGAAGACCCTGTGTTATTTTATGAAAGTTTGGAAAGCCAACCACAATTATGTGGGAAAAGTCATTGCACTTCCTCAGCCTAAGCCAAAAGATGATTGTAACCTCAGCAGCTTAGCTGCATCCTATTTCTGTGTGCGGCCTTCAGCAAGGAGATGGAGCAGACCTCCAAGCCTAGAGGAAAGAAGATCCATGGGGTTGTCAAACTTCCTTGAGTTTGAAGATGAGGCAAGTCTAAATACATGCCTTAAGGATGAGGCAGGTCTAAACATCTTTTTTCACAGGAGGGAAAAGGAGAGAACTGGAAGTGGAGAGGCACAAACTCTTCTGTGACAGGAACTTGGAAGGTTTGCTTCTGATCACCATGCTTTAGGAAAAGGAGATACCACCTTCCTTTCTCCTCCGTATCATCCTGACTTCAACAGGCATACTCACATTAGACCAATAGACTTGAAAGAAGGATCAGGCTCCTAGACATAAAGGTGAGCAAAGAGTAAGGGGGAGATCATGAATCTGAGCTTTGGTACCCAAACAGATTTCTGAACAATAAAATGTACTGACCTTGCAGTTTTTTCTCAGCTGCACAGAACACAGAGCAGGACCAGGAAACAGCAATCTTATTCCTTGGCTTAGACTTCCTATGCAATCCTACTTAGTGTTTTGCATTGCTGGGGATAAGAATGTGTATGTATTCAGTTACTATAAATCCTCCTAATGTCCAGCCAGTTACAAAATCATGTGGACTGTAAGTCTAAGCCTTAGACACAGCTCCTCTTTTTAATCTGTTCTTTTACAGGTAACCTCATCTTTTGAAGTGATTACCTTCTGTATTATTTCATTGTGTGTGAATGAACATAATGGTTCAATCTGAACTGTAATCTTTAATCTCTATTATATTCAGTAAAGCTGTATTAATTATAGCTTTAGATAATACAGATTCTTAGTTGCTGATCCTTTCAAATAAGAATGAACATGGGACTGATCTAATCACAGAAGTCACAATGTGGCTCGTGGATTCCAAGAGCATAAATAATGCTGGGTAACAAATTTGCAAGTCATTTAGTCCTGCTTCGAAACATAAGATTTCATCCTTACTGTTCTTCTTTGGGGACAGGTTATCAGATAACTTCCACTGAAACTTTGGCTCTCCATGTGCCAGATCTGTGTGGCACAACGGCTTCATGAAGTAGCTCCTGTATGTGTGAAAGAACTTCTCTATTATGCCAAAAGCAGTAAATAGTTCACAAATTCAGATTCAGAGCTAAAATGTTATTTTAGTGTGTTCCATTAACTGCTTATTTTCTTGATTAACATGCTGTGATTGTTTATACTGCAAAATGTTTAAATGTCCATAATGTTTGGGATTTGTTTAGCTCAGTGTGCTGTCCCAAACAGGACTATGTCAAAAAAGAGGGTGGATACATTTGCTTCTCCATGACACAGACACTCCTCAGCTTCTGTGGTCATCAGGTTGGGGGTTACTGGAACCAGAAGTTCAGACCAAACCATTGAGTGAGTCCATCAGTAACTATTAAATATACCTCCTGTGACTTTGACTAATTTTTCTCAAACCACATCAACATTTGCCCTCTGTAACTCCCTGTGGCAGCAAGCTGAAATTTAATTTTGCTCTGTATGAAAATATACTTATTTTTGTATGTTTCAAACTTGCAGCCTTATCATTTATTTGGACGATTCCCAGTTTCTACATTTTGAGTTTTAAAATGAATAATTGTTCACTAGTTACCTTGCTATAGCTGTCAGATCCCAAACTGATCCTGATCCTTTTAGTTTCCTTTGCAGAGAAGCCACCCACAGACGTACCTCTCTTTTTTCACTTCTTCTTGTACCCTTTTAAGTTATACTTTTCAGACGTGCAATGATAAGCACTGTAAGCATGAATTTATCCATTGAAAAATAGACATTTTTTATACAACACTTAAAAATAATGTTTCCTATGTAATTCCTGAACCATCAATGAAACCTGTGTGGACACAAACATCATCAAGTTCACTGCAGAACTTCAACAGCATATTTTCTAGATATTTTCATCTCCACCTTTCTGCAAATCCCCTGTGTGTCTAGAATAATGAGAATAGCCTGGAAAATTTGATAGTTTAGTGTCACTTCTTAAAGCATTTGGGTCATTTAAACTCTTGCTAGACCTAGCTGAACATAAGGAGTTCTAAAATCATCAGCTAAGGATTTTGAATTAAGCCACACCAAATACAGGAATGATTAAAATGAATATATGATTTTCAGGAAATTAAAGCTAGAAAGAATTTTCTGTTGATACAAATTACTAATCTTATTTTGTGTTACAGGACTACTTATTTTCAAATGTTCCTTTTGTTTATACATTTATTTGCAAACTTCTCTATTTTCTGAAAAGACAGTACAGAAAAAAGAAACAGGGGGAAAGAAAAAAAAAAAGGAAATAAACAGAAGAAAGTAAGGCAATTTAAAACAATCAGTGAAAGCACAAGCATCACAGAAAGTCCACTGAAAAACACCTAAGTAACAAAATTAGAACCAAAAATCCAGAAAAGAAATAGCTAGAGACTTGAACTCATAGACCACATAGAGGCTGAGTAACTGTGTCAGTATTGGTTGGTTGATCTGTGCATAATTTCTGCAATGAAAAGGATTTTCCTGTGATTTTTTGTTTTCTTTCCACAGAAGTTGCATTTTTTGTTCCCTTAGGAGAACTGAATTGGAACGTTTTATTTAGGCAATCAGCTGGAAACTACAGGGAGGGTACCCAGTGACAGGAAAAGGGTAGCTGCAGAAAACCTCATGACAAACAAAGAAAATGTTGACTCTAAAGTAAATAAAATAAAAGTTATCCTAAGTCTAATGGAAAAAAAAAAAGCAGAACAGAAGGATGTTATTTTTTCAGTATAGTACACAGTAACATAATTAGGTAATCTCTGGTTCCTGTGCTGTCAAGTCCTGTTCCCTATCATCACTAAAACTCAGAATTCTCTTCACAAAGGCGTGTTAGACATGGAAAAGAGATGCTAAATAAGCTAGAGAGAACATTTACATTCATATGTGGAAGGTATTATGAATGAAAGGACCTTCTCTCCCTATCACAAAACATATTTTCCAGATTGCCTGTATCTGCATGTGCATTTGGTGCCATGTCACTAATCCTCATTTTAAGTATAATTCCATAACCATTTTTGGTCTGTTTCTCTCTGAAAGTGTTCTGAAATGCAGAAACTATTTCCCTCGTATCCTTTCATTTTATCTTTGTATCAGTTTCTATTTAAATGCTTGTAATGTCATTCTATTGAAAGATCTTGGGGAAAAAAGTAGACACTTGCTCAGAAAATGTTCAGATTCAAGAATTTCTCTAAGATGCTGGTTTTGCTTCAGTTTTTTTCTAATCTTTAACTAAATAAATTTACATGTATTTAAGACCTGACTGTTGGTTATATTTGAAAACACAGAAAATAATTTCATAACCACAGCTCACAAGAATTTAATATTTCTTACTGCTTTTACCACAGGAGCTTAGAAAAATTAATCTTACCAAGTTTTCCCTTGTGAAAAACTCTGAGCAACAATGCACAATTAAGGCATCTAATGAGTTTTTGGCAGACTGATTTCCACAGCAGTTTTTAGTTGTCCTCATTAAGCATATGGAGCTCCATGAACTTCATTTTTGTCATTGTGTTTCAGATCAAGACAAATTACCAGCTTTGAGAAGTAGATGAAAAGACTTATATTTTTGCAAGCTGCAGACATTTGTGTGTGTGACTCTCTGTGCATAAATACCTATAACAGAAGCACCAGACGCTGAACATAGGACAGACTTAAATTCCTGATGTAGGGTTTGTTTTCATTTCTTCATTTATACAGACCATAGGACAATCCTAAGCTTCTCTTCTGTGTCTGGGACTTTTAAGCACCATTTCAATACAAATAATAAATAATGGGAATAGATGGCTATCCTAAAACTGCCTCAGAGTTGTTTAGGATACTTATTCTTTGTTGTCTTTGGGATAGGAAGTGTACAACTAGCCAAAAAAAACACCCTGTAGTGAGCCTTGGAGGCCCTCAGTACAGTCCTAGGTAGGGGCTTGGGTTGCTGTGTTATGCCAAAGGCTATTTTATTCTTTTTAAACCTGGTTTCTTGTGACTGATGCTGTAGCCTGAGACTAGAAAGGAGATCTCATGACATGATGAAGCAGATCACCACATAAGCACTCCGACATACTTAAAAGTGCACTGCAGGAAAAGTTACCCACCGAAGTAAAGAGTTTTAGCTAACTCTAACTAAGATAGAATTGTGATTCAAAATCTATTTTAAATCTAGACCGAAATACAATTTTAAAAAAAACCCTCCCAGTCTGGTATTCTTGTTATGGTGTCTGGAACATTCACTCGAATTTGTTTCTAGAATTTCAAAGACTGGGTGTTTGTTGTATCAGGTATAATATATATAGTATCCTTTCCTCCCAGAATCTTTCACTTTCTGGAGGAGTAACTGCAATATTGTTATAACCTTTAATCTTTTTGCCAAACATACTTTTATTGTCAATTCTTGAAACTCTGAGAGGTTGACACATGCTCGGTGGGGGTAGAATCTTTTGAATTTCACTCACTCTAAGAAATCAGATTAATTTTTTCAAATGCTTACTGTTTGGCAACATTTGGGAAGATGTTCATGCCCATGACTGAACAAACAGATGGTGTAAAAGGCCACTATTTCTCTTTCAAAATATAGATAATTTAAATTATGACCACATGATCTTGCTGTTTTTCTGTTCGGGAGCACAAGAGGTGAAGAGTTTGTGGGGATTTTGCTTTCTGTTCTTTGTACATAGAGAATTTTTTCCTAGGTTTCGGAAAAATTCAACTTAGGAAAGACACTTTAAACAGATTTTTTTTTTTTTTTAAATTTTAACAAATTAATTGTTACTTAAATTATAAGCAAAAAAATGGAGATTTTGTAGAGGGAAGAACAAAAACTGTGGTCAGCATCACCATCTCTACACAACTGTTAGTACATGACCATCTGCATAAATGAGATTGTATTCATGAAAATACATTTATTAATTTTTAGTACTCCCTTTTTGCATAGCATAATCAGAAAAGTAACAAGATGACACTTTAGGAAAACTTTAGACTATCACTTAAGTTTGCAGTTCACCAAAGGGTTTTTCTGAGGACAGTAGCATTGCTTCAGCCCTTAAGAAGGTTCAAACTATTTAAACGCTATCTCACAAGCTAAATAAAGACGGTATTGAGAACTGAACAAAGCAGTGGAATTGCACCAACTATAACCTTTGCCAAAGTTATCTGTGACTTCTACAATTTCTAAATGAGACTGCAATAGAAAGCTTATTCAGAAAACATCTGTCTCCTAAGACATAAGACTCTACTCTCTCTGAAGTCCGTTTAACAAATTCTGATTTTTTTTTTCCTAATTGTAGCAGAAAGAGAGGGACCAGATTGTTTCTATTTATATATGCAAAGGAATTGTGTCTCTGAGGATAAGATTTTAGCTGTCAAAAACAAAGCAAAGCAAAAGCTCTCTAACCTTCCACAAAATTTACTAATGTATTTCATCACTGAAGCAATTAACAGCCAAATTGCATGATTTAGTTTTGTAGTCTGATTTTTAAGACTTGAATGACACCTTTAAAAGTAAGGTTAGGGAAGCAGTTCAAGAATGTAAGTTTAGTCTGCAGTCTGCTCTTAGGATTTCTTATTCATACTCCTTTTTCAGAAATGTTTTAAGGAACCGCTGTTCCCCCAGATGTAGCAAATAGAGGTTTCAGACCAATTCTGATGTCATTAATTCAGGTAATTTAAACTCTAATTTCTGAAAAAATAGTATTCGATATTAGTTAGTGGTGATTGTGTCTCCTTTTGCATTTATTTTTCACCTGTACAAGTTAGAGTGAAGCAACTCCCATGGTACCCAAATAGTAAACCTACTCTTTTATCAGTCTCTTTTCATACTGCACTTTTACAGCACATTATCCTTGCTATGCAGATTTCAAACAACTATGGACACAGCATTTTAAAGGAATCTGTACATAATCTAATGCAAGATACTGTCTTTTCCACATAAAATGCTTACAAAGTTATGCATAGCAAATAGTAATATCCATCACACAGAAAAAATTATAACTCGCCTAATCTCAAGATGATAATCCTTATTAGATTCTATCTTTTTAAGATACATGACAGCACTGGCTAAGACAAAAAATGTTTTCTCACAGTTAATGATTGATTATTTGTGATTCTGGATATCTCATGTACCTCTGATAACATGGTGAATAATCACACATCCTAGTTAACTGAGGCTCCTTATGCCAACAGCAGAGTCTGTAAAATGTAGATCAGGTGCCTCTTTCTCTCAGCTGATTATGTGAGGAAGACTAAAGTTATGGGATGGGTTTATCCCCTCTATCTAATTGCACAGGTCTCTCTTTAACTAATATAAATAAAGGACTGCACAAGAACACGTCTTCTGTGGCTCTGATCTGCGCTATGGGGGAAAAGGCGAGAGTCATACTCAGCTATGGAGTTTGCTGGTGTGTGATGATATGATAATGGTTTATTTGATCATATGATACTCTGAAATGTCAATCCCTGCTGATTTTGGTAAAAGACTCATCCGTAAATCCAAAAGTGACAATTCTTTTATTTACTGTGCCTCCCTTTATTTGTCCCTTTCAGTACTACAGAAGTTTGTTAGTAATAAAAACTAACTGCTCTGAACTGAGAAGTTGATTGAACACCTTTGATTGAACAAACCAGTGCTATCTTTGGAAAGATAAGACAATTAAGACTTCCTTATCATGATAGATTTTATCAAAGTATAAAAATGACAAAAGTTACAGGGCGCCAAACTCCAACCCTGCAGAAGCAAGGGTCTGCAAATGTTCTTGTTCTCCAGTACAATGGATGCATACACATGCAGACAGACATACATGCCTGTTCTTGAAATTCTGCAATTGCCAAATTGTTGCCTCGAGTCAGTTTGATACTCACCTGAAATTAGGGATATAAGGATTGAAATCTTCTGAAATGCCGTGTCTGAACTTCAGACACATTTTCCAAGACAAGGTTCACCTAAGCTGGAATGTTCCAATATTTTGGCTTTGATAAACTGGCCTTCTGCTAGTACAAAATTCTTGACAAATTCTTAAATATTTTAGCTTAATTTGTTGGTCTTAAAACTTAACCCCCCCTAACTACACGCTCTATTTTCTTTCACAAAATATTAATATGGCATGTAATAGTTTATTATATATTTCTGTCTCTTGATTTTATAAAACTGGGTGTTAAAATTGGCTGAGGAGTTTTGCAACTTTTATAGTTATTGGTAGATGGATATGTAATGGCTAGTAAATTATTTTAATGGAAGTATCTTTCTAACATTTAACATCAAAATTTCAAAAGCAATCCTTTCCTCCAAAACATTTTTTTCTGATTTTTGTTTTAACTATTACTGAAAGAAATCACTTTATTTTGGATTATCTGCAGTGTTAAAACAACATGAAATCCTA